>NC_044993.1:11268466-11393466 GCF_008728515.1 Papio anubis
GGTGGATCACCTGAGGTCAGGAGTTCGAGACCAGCCTGGTCAACATGGTAAAACCCCGTCTCTACTAAAAACACAAAACTTAGCTGGGCATGATGGTGGGCGCCTGTAATCCCAGCTACTCGGGAAGGCTGAGGCACAAGAATCGCTTGAACCTGGGAGGCAGAGGTTGCAGTGAGCCGAGATTGTGTCACTACACTCCAGCCTGGGCAACAGAGCCAGACTCTATCTCAAAAAAAAAAAAAAAAAAAAAAAAGACTGAAGTCCCCACCTGAGTCATCAGGCAGAAGGAGTTCTCTTTGAAGTAGTGTCAGTCTATTTGTTCTATTCAGACCTTCAGCTGATGAGATGAGGCTCAGGCACTTAAGGAGAACAATCTGCTTTACTCAGTTGACTGATTCAAATGCTCACCTCATCCAGAAACACCTTCTCCGACACCAGAGTGATGTCTGACCAAACCTATGGGCACCCTGTGACCTAATCAAGTTGAAACAGGAAACTAACCATCAGGTTCAATTACACATAAACCAGCTCTGCCCTGAAGTTCAGTGAGGTCCGCAGTCTGAGGTCCCAGGTAGGTAAATAAATGGCTCCCTTCACTAGAAATGTCAACCCACGGACCTTAAGATTTAAGGACGCACAGGTTAAATAGGTTGATGGATGCAACAAACATTTATAATATTCCAATTAGGGTTATCATGAGCAAGGTGTTAGGGGCCAAACAGTCATATAAACATTGATAACAAATTCAGGACTCCTAAGCTTATACCTGAGGCGACCCTCCTGAGATGCCCATGGGGGAAAAATATTCCCTTTTCAGGTATCTTGCAATCCTTGTACTTATAAAAAAAAAACAAGAGTCTCATTTTGATGCCTGTCTTTAACACCTAACACTCCAATTTCAGTCACTGCAAATCAGAAGTATCTAACTAGAATTTAATACTACTCTTCTTTTGCTTTAGTTTTCATTTTACGTATGTGTGTATGAATAGATGGATGGATGGATGATTTATTTAGGTTTTCTTTTTTTTTTAGACGGGATCTTACTTCAACACCCAGGCCAGTGGCATGATCACGACTCACTGGCGCCTTGGCTACCTGGGTGCAGAGGATCCTCCCACCTCAGCCTCCCAAGTACCTGGGACCACAGGTGTGCCTCTATGCCAAGCTGTTTTATTTTTTGTGAGATGAGGTCTCTGTACATTGTCCAGGTTGGTCTCCAACTCCTGGGCTCAAGGGATCCTCCTGCTTTGGCCTCCCAAAGTGCTGGGATGGCAGGCGTGATCCACTGTGCCTAGCCTAGTTGGTTATTTTATTTACTTATTTTTTGAGATGGAGCCTCACTCTGTCGCCCAGGCTAGAGTGCAGTGGCGTGACCTCAGCTCACTGCAACCTCTACCTCCCGGGTTCAAGCCATTCTCCAGCCTCAGGCTACCGAGTAGCTGGCACTACAGGCACGCACCACCATATCCAGGTAATTTTTTTTGTATTTTTAGTAGAGATGCGGTTTCACCATGTTGGCCAGGCTGGTCTTGATCTCCTGACCTTGTGATCCACCCACCGCGTCCTCCCAAAGTGCTGGGATTACAGGCATGAGCCACCATGCCCGGTTAGTGATTTTTTGAGACAGGGTCTCACTCTGTTGCCTGGGCTGGAGTGCAGTGGTATGACTATAGCTCACTGCAGCCTCAACCTCCTGGGCTCAAGGGATCCTCCCGCCTTGGCCTTCTGAGAAGCTGAGACTATAGACACACACCATCGCACCCAGCTAATTTATTATTTTTTGTAGAAACAGTGATCTCACTATGTTGCCCAGGCTGGCATTATATTTATTTTCATGGATACTTTGTATTTATGGCAAATGATATCGCTCTTCTATGCACTTTAGTATTACAGAACCTTATTTATAAATAGCTGTACATAAAAAGATAAGTAAATTCGAACATAATTAAAAATGAATGATATAATAGCAGAGCAAATGGGATGAAAAACATGAAAGTTTGGGAAATATGCTTTTACATTATGAAAATGTGAAAACTGTAAAAGAAAAGAGGGGTAAAGGAATAGGTCCTGACAAAGACTAGAAAAGAAAAGATGAGAAGAAAATAAAGAGCCATCCACTTAAGCTCAGTAATGCCGTGACGATAGAATAAATGCCACTTCTTTACTCTTACAAAACACAGCGCTCATTCTCAAGAAAGAAAGAAGTCAAACCTAAGGGAGATAATTCCTAAGCCCTGCCTAAGAGTTACAGAAATAATAACTTCTACCTGCCAGAGATTCCAAAACCATAAGAAAACAATCCAGACGGGAGTATACAATTTCCACTGCAACCCCAAAAGTTGAATTTGGGCCTCCCTTATTTAAATTAACTCAGGGGGTTGAGTCAAATTTCGTTGAATTCATATATGTTTGCACCTATAGAGGTGGTTAGTTAAGTATACAGGTTTAACTTCTGATAAATCTTAGCTAAGATTATTGATTAGAGCATAGTCCAGTTACTATATCTTCATCAAATCACCCAAAGACTTTGAAGTATAAATCTGCCACTTGTGCTGTTCATGAATTCTGTGCGTCAGGAATTTGAATATGGCACCAAGGGCACAGTCAGCCTCTGCTTCACAGTGTTTAGAAGCTGGAATCATCTGAGGGCTCAGCTGTTCACTTCCTGCCTGATGACTGAAGCTGACTATGACTGGTGGCCTCAATTCCTCTCCATTTGGGCCTCTCAGGTCTTTCTACGTACGCTAGATTGAGCGTCCTCAATCCAGCATGATGGCCAAACTCCGAGGGTAGCATCCCATGACCGAGAGACACAACCAGATGGAAGCCGCATCATCTTTTATGACCTACCTTCAGGAGTCTGCAGCGTCACTTGTACCATATTCTAATTAGTTTTAAGTAAGACAGTAAGGGAGGCCCACATTCAACTTTTGGGGTTGCAGGTTCACACCTGTAATCCCAGCACTTTTGGAGGCCACGGTAGAAGGATCATTTGAGGGCATGAGATTGAGACTAGCCTCACCAACATAGCAAGACCCTTTCTCTACAAAAAGTTTATTATTATTAGTTGTTTATTTTTTTTTTTTAAATTCGCTGGGCATGGTGGTACATACCTGTTGTCCCAACTACTCAGATGGTTGAGGCAGGAGGATCAACTGGGCCCAGGAGTTCAAGGCTGCAATGAGCTATGAAGGCACCACTGCACTCCAGCTTGGGCTATAAAGCAAGAACCTGTCTCTAAAAAAATAAAAAATAAAAAATAGGCACTGGGGAGTGATATTAGACTTTAGTTTTTGTTGCATGTTATAGAACAACTGCAGAGTGGATTCATGGCAGGGAACTACTGCCCAGTCTGCACCCTGGCCTCATCTCCCTCTTCTGACGGCCTTTCCACTCGATAATGATCATGGCGGTGCTTGATCATATACATGAGTTCTTGAATGCAAAGCTGAAGTGCTTCATGCCATCTATTCTGAATTTCAAGGTACTGATCTTCACAACTGAAAAAGTCCAAATAAACGAGGAGGAAGGTAAGAAAGGGATAGATAAGAAGGAATGAAAGGAAAAAGAAATTAACAAAGGGAAAAACGAAAGAACAGAGGCTTATATTCCTTTTCTTTGTAACAAGTCTATGTTGAAACACTGAAGATTCAAAGGGATCAGTGCTAGAAAGATTTCCCAAGGAGTTGTAGTATTAGTGTGCATCTTTGAAGTCAAGCAATCTATAAAAAGGTACAGAAATCGTTGAGGCTCCACCTGAAAAAGCAGAGGAACTGGCAGCTTCATGTGAGCCTGCCTCTGTGCTCTACATTCTTACCTCAGGTCTAACCTTGGACACATCACACTTCCATGTCAAATATCAGGTCCTATCTTTAATACAGATAATCAAATGTTAGCCACGGTCTCAGCTGCCCAAAAAGGGTTAGGACTCCCATGGCTTACACAGCCCAGTTACACCAGATTCACTCAAAAAACAAAAGCAAGCAATTTCCCACCCATGACACCAAATAAAGTCAACATTTTCTTAACTTAACACCAAACATAATGTGTTGGGTAATATGGTAACATCAATGTCAGCTGCTCTGCAGTTGATTTGATACTGCAAGTTGAGTTACTTTGTTAATGATAATCATTTGTTATTCTGGGGGAACAAAGAACGTGATCTGAATTTTTAAACCACTACTCAGTTTCTGCATCTCCTGTGGCTGCTAAGTTGCCAAGATTCCTGGTGGTTCCCTAACAGAAATGACTCTCCACATTCCAAGTGATAAGCCACAAGAGAAAATTACGTCACTTTTTTTTCCTAAAAGATTTATTTCTCCTGATGCTGGGTTGGTGGTTTAAACCTGTAATCCCAGCACTGTGGGAGGATCCCTTGATCCCAGGAGTTCGAGACCAGCCTGGGCAACATGGCAAGACCTTGCCTCTACTGAAAAAAAAAAAAAAAATGTCTGGCATGGTGGCATGTGCCTGTGGTCCCCAGCTACTTAGGAGGCTGGGGTGGGTGGATCATTTGAGCCCAGGAGGTTGAGGCTGCAGTGAGCCGAGATGGTGCCCTTGCACTCCAGCATGAACAAGACTCTGTCTCAAAAAAACAAACAAACAGACAAACAAAAGATGTATTTCTCCTGGACTCACGTGAATGATGAGTCCTAGGAAACATCTTAGTTATAGAGCTGGTGTGCCTGGTACATCCCAGCACATGGCTTATAAGAAAATGCTGGAAAGGAAGGGGGAAGAAAAGGAAGGAGGCAGAGAGGGAAGGAGGCAGAGAGGGAAGGAGGAAAAAAGGATGGGAGGATAAAATTGAGGTACTAAGTTTGTTCATAAGATCATCCTGACATAGACACTTTTTGGAAAGCAACTTGACCATAGGTAACCAGAGCTTTAAAATAAAATAGAACAAAACTTTATATTCTTGCCCAAGTAGTTTCATTCCCTAAACCTAAGGAATCCTTAAGCATTTATAGTAAGGAGTAAAATGCCACCACCGCCATGTAGACAACTAAAAAATGGATATATCAAAGACACTATGTTATTTATCATATGAAACAACTGGAAGTAACACAAGGATGATGTCGCACGGTGGCAGGTTCGAGGGATGAGGAAACTATGAGCTTGGATTGCTCTGGATCTGGCATCACACTGTGTCTCTTTACATTCATAGTCTTGTTTAAACCTAAATAGACTCCTCTGGGTTTGGGACCACAGTGGTTTCACTATCAGAGAGGAAGCATTGCACAGCAGACTCAGGCATCTAAACTGTAGGTTCAAATCCTGTTTCTGACCCTTAGCAGCTGAGGGACTTAGAGCAAAGCCCATTTGCGCTAGTTTGCTATGTCTGCTGTAACAAATTACCACAAACTGGGTGGCGACACACAACAGAAGCTTGTTCTTGTCCAGTTCCGGAAGCCAGAAGTCCCAAATGAAGGAGTTAGCAGTACTGTGCTTCCTCCAGAGGCCCTGGAAGAGATCTTCCTGTGTCTCTTCCAGCACCTGAGGGCTCCAGGCATATCTGAGCTTGTGGCTGCATAACGTCACCCTCTGCCTTTATCTTTGCATGGCCTCCTCCTCTTCTGTCTTTCTCAAATCTCCGTCTGACCTTCTCCCATAAGGATGCTTGCGTTCTACAAACGTACTTTTTCCAAGGAAGGGCATATCCATAGGTTACAGGACTTAGGATATGCATATATATATGTATATGTATATATGTGTGTGTGTGTATATATATATATATTTTGAGGCAGGATCTTGCTCTGCATTCCCAGTCTGGAATGCAGTGGTACAATCATAGCTCATTACAGCCTCAATCTCCCAGGCTTAAGCAATCCTCCCACCTCAGCCTCCTAAGCAGCTGGGACAACAGGCATGCACCACCATGTCTGACTAATTTTTTATTTTCTGTAGGGACAGAGTTTCACCACGTTGGCCAGGCTGGTCTCGAATTCCTGAGCTCAAGCAATCCACCTGTCTCAGCCTCTCAAAGTGTTGGGATTGCAGGCATGAGCCACTGCACCCAGCAGGATGTCTTTAGGGATATCTTTGGTGAGGTGGGATATCTTTAGGTGGACGACCCTACAATCCACTACACTCTGGCTAAAGCCAATGCTTCTCACATAGGAAATAAAGTCCATCATAATCCTCTACCTCTCCACACAGTTGGAATGACTAAATTAGGTGATCTATGCATGGTTTGTTATTCTTGTGACCTCCATGTAACAAGGAGGAAACTGGAATACAAGGTTTAAGTGACATACCTAAGGTCCCACAGCGTATTAGCAGCTGAGTGTAGACAAGGACACAATGACACTTAACTATCTTTACAGAGAAGATTGTTTTCCCCCTTGGAATCATAGGATGTGAAAACTGGAAAAGGCTGTACAGACCGTGTAGACCTGTGGTTGTCAAAGTGCAGTCAAGGGACCCTCAGGGCTGTCTCTGAGACCCTTCCAGAAGCTCTGTGAGGTCAAAGCTCTTTTCTTCAGAATGCTAAGGTGTCACTTGACTTCTTACTTGTATTCTTTTACAACAAGACAGTGGAGTTTTTCAGAGGCCACATGACGTGTGATATCACAAGAGACTGAATGCAGGAACAGAAGTGAGAATCGGGCTGTCTTCTAGGAGGCCAAGCATTGGAACAGAAATGTAGCACAATGCCACTTCTGTCTTTGTTTGAAAGTATGGTTAAATTTTATAAAAATGTTATTCATGGCCAGGCATGGTGGCTCATGCCTATCATCCTAGCACTTTCGGAGGCCAAGCGGGGAGCATCACTTGAGCTCAGGAGTTCAGTATGAGACCAGCCTGGGCAACACAGTGGGACCCCATCTCTACACAAAATACAAAAATCAACTAGGTGTAGTGGCATGTGTCTGTAGTCCCAATTACTCAGGAGGCTGAGGCAGGAGAATCACTTGAACCCAGGAGGCTGAGGCTGCAGTGAGCTGTGACTGGGCCACTGCACTCCAGCTTGGGTGACAGAGTGAGATCCTTTCTCAAACAAACAAAAAGGAAAGGAGGAAGGGAGGGAGGGAGGGAGGGAGTTATCTATGTTAACATGTAATATGTTTCTTATTTTTAAATGAATTAATAAAGAATTTGATTATTTCTATTTTAATTTCTAGTATGATAAATATCAGTAAAAACCACCCAGATAAACAAATGCTCTTTTGGGTCCTGGATAATTACTAAAAGTTTAGAGTCCCTACACCAAAATATCCGAGGAGCACTGATGTAGAGCAAGGCGGGCACACAGGTAGGACACACCCTCCCATTCCCTGTCTCACCACCAGGGAGACAAGGGGCTGACCTTTCCCATGGAGTCCAGTCCCAAGTCCAAAGTCCTCTCCACACAGCACTACTATTAACCTTTCTGTTGTTATTGAAAGAAGCTTGACTTAAGCCAAAAAGAATTTTAGGGAAAGATATGAAAGAGTTCACAGAATCGAAGGGAATGTTTCATGAACTAGAGCAGCAGTGCCAGGGCTCCCAGAGACTGGAACTCAGGACCCAGACGTAGCGTCCCTCCTTTCTCTCTCATCTCTGCTTTCACTGGGACTGGCTGTGGGCTGGGCAACATGTACCCTGGCGGTTCTGGGGCGACGTCTTCACATCACCAAAACCGGAGTACAATGGCAAAGGCATGCTGATGGGGAGCCTCACTTGGTTTGTTTTGTTTTGACGTGGAGTCTTGCTCTGCTGCCCAGGCTGGATCTCAGCTCACTGCAACCTCTGCCTCCCGGGTTGAAGTGATTCTCCTGCTCAGCCTCCTGAGCAGCTGGGATTACATGGATGTGTCACCGAACCCAGCTAATTTTTCGTATTTCTAACAGAGACAGGGTTTTCCCATGTTGGCCAGGCTGGTCTCAAACTCCTGACCTCAAGTGATCTGCCCACCTTGGCGTCCCAAAGTGCTGGGATTATAGGTGTGAGCCACCGCGCCCCACTGAGCCTCGTTTTTTATATTCCATAGATGCAATCTGCATGGTCTGCCAGTGGCACTGGGACTGGCGATGCCACGTGCTGGAGTAAAGCAGCTTACACTATGGAAGATGTAGAGGGCTGCTCTTAGGAGAAGGGAAAAGCACACCAGGATGACCAAAAACACAAAAGCTCAGCACTGTGTGCAGACAGTCCTAACAGGTCAGAGCCAGCCACGGAAATGATACCCAGTGGCCATTTCAACTCCCAACCCACCTTCCCCCAACTCCCACTCTACAGATGAAGAAACTGAGAGTCCACTATTTCCACAGAGCTATTCTGGACTCTACCTCCTCACTGCCCCATGCCACCCCTACCAGAGGGAAATTCAACCACAGCATGTCCTGGCAAAAAACACAACCTAGGGCTTTATTTGCTCAAATAAATTGTTTAGCTGGCTCCCTTCCTCCATTAATTTACCTACCATCCCATGGGGGAACAAAAATCACTACCGCGTATTGAATTAAGATAGGCTGGGTGCAGTGGTTCACGCCTGTAATCTTAACATTTTGGGAGGCTGAGGCAGGAGAATCCCTTGAGGCGAGGAGTTTAAAACCAGCCTGGCCAACACAGGGAGACACCCCCCGCCCCATCTCCACAAATAATTTAAAAACTAGCCAGGTGTGGTAGTGCATACCTGTGGTCCCACCTACCTGGGAGGCTGAGGTGGAAGGATCACTTGACCCCAGGAGGTTAAGCCTGCAGTGAACCATGATCGTGCCACCTCACTCCAGCCTGGGTGACAGAGCAAGACTGTGTCTCCAAAAAAAAAGGGGGAGAGAGAGAGAGAGAAAGAGAGAAAGAGAGAGAAAAAGAGAGAAAGAGAGAAAGACAGAAAGAGAAAGAAAGAGAGAGAGAGAAAGAAAGAGAGAAAGAGAGAAAGAGAGAGAGCAAGAGAGAGCGAGAGAGAGAGGAGGGAGGGGAAAGGAGGAGGAGTAAAAGAAAGAAGAAAGAAGAAGGAGAAGAAGAAGGAGAAGAAGGAGGAGGAGAAGGAGAAGGAGGAAGAGAAGAAGAAAGAAAAGAAAAGAAGGGAAGAGGAAAGAAAAGGAAAGGAGAAAGGACAAGGAAAGGAGAAAAAAGAAAAGAAAAGGAATAGAGACAGAGAGACACAGTGTGAATGACATGCAGTGACAAAGGCAGATTGGAGTGCAGCACCTACAAGCCAAGGAACACCAAGCACTGCCCGCAATGCCAGAAGCTGAGACAAAGGCATGGATCAGATCATCCTGGAGCCTTCAGACAGAGCATGGCTCTGCCGACACCTTGATTTTGGACTTCTCACTTTCAGAACTGTGAGACCATACATTCCTGTTGTTTTAAGCCATCACCCCTAAGAAACCAATTTTATTAGTTTGTTTTCACGCTGCTGATAAAGACATACCCAACTATGGGAGGCTGAGGCGGGCAGATCACCTGAGGTCAGGAGTTTGAGACCAGCTTGACCAACAGGGTGAAACCCTGTTTATACTAAAAATACAAAATTAGCTGGGCGTGGTGGCACATGCCTGTAATCCCAGCTACTTGGGAGGCTGAGGTAAGAGAATTGCTTAAATCTGGGAGGTGGAGGTTGCAGCGAGCTGAGATTGTGCCACTGCACTCCGGCCTAGACAACAAGAGTGAAATTCCGTCTCAAAAAAAAAAAAAAAAAAAAAAAAAAAAAGAAAGAAAGAAAAAAGAAAAAAGGAAAAAGGAAAAAAAAAGACATACCTGAGACCGGGTAATTTATAAAGAAAAAGAAGTTGAATGGACTCACAATTTCACATGGCTGGGGAGGCCTCACAATCATGGTGGAAAGGGAAAGGCATGTCTTACATGGCAGTAGGCAAAAGAAAATGATAGCCAAGTGAAAGGGGTTTCCTCCTTATAAAACCATCAGATCTCATGAGACTCATTCACTACTACAAGAACAGTATGGGGGAAACTGCCCCCCATGATTCAATATTCTCCCACCCGGTCCCTCCCACAACGTATGGGAATTATGGGAGCTACAATTCAATATAAGATTTGGGTGGGGACAGAGCCAAAACATATCACCAATAAAGTGCATTAATGCAACAAGCACCTGTAAAAATACCTACTATGTACCTGGAATCACAACTAGGTGCTCAGCCTCCAGAGATGCAAGGAAAAACAAAGCAATACAATTACCCTTGAGGAACTCTTAGAGATAAGAATCAGATGGAGCTATGTCTGAAAAACTCCACACACAAAAAACACTTCATCAAATCATCAAATCACTGCTCCCCAGAAAATGTCTCCTTGAGAGTTCAGGAGATGGTTAATATTTATTCAGAGCTTACAGAGTGTGAGCTTCAATCTCAAGGGTGATGAGATGATTTTGATGTAAACTGAGAGAGAACTGCATGGAAATGCTTTCCCAGCTCTGTGAATTTTTGTCAATGCACTAGAGGACTTCACATAACTGGGTCCATGTCCCCAAATTCCGCTCCTAAATAATGTAAGGACTGTAAATAATGGACTGTAATAATGTCAATAAACAACTATAATATTATCAGTAACTGTAAACATTTATTATAATGATGATGCAATATGCTTACAGCCGGGGGTGCAATGTGCTAAAAACCATTTACCTTATCTTCTTCTGGAATAAGGAAAAGCATGAATGAAGGAAAAAAATTATTTTAGGAGGTGTTGCTAAAAGTTACATCAATGAAAACTCTCTCTGTTTTACGCAAGTTAATCTCAGAGATAATGAATCCAACTACTACATTTTACCAAATGGGGCTTTTTTATTGCTGGTAACCAGAGGCCCCAGAAGACTGCTCAACCAGTGACAGGTACTCACTATAATTTAATTATAGGTTATAAATGAAGGGGTGAGATCTGAACCAGCATGTGGCAAAGACTGGCTAAACAGTCACTACTCCCATTTTCCTCCTCATCCTGCACATCCTGAATTTTTGCCAAGGGAAAGAGGCTGGATCTGAGGTATGCTGCTTCCAGTTCTGGCCCAGAAAACATGTACTACATGTATCCTCTCCCTCTGCATCCTCTCCTGCTCCTGCTGAGCCTGAATCAGAGGGTACCATGGAGGCCACGGGGGGATGGATGGTGAAACCACTGGGCAGGTGAAGTCTAGGTCCTGAAAGAACCCAAACTAGACTGTCTTTGGGGCTATAAACAAAGCCTCATTTTTTACAGATTAAATGTGAAATCAATGAAATTTGGGGGTTATCTGTTACATCAACTGCTCAGTCTGAGTGATACAAGAACAAGAAGCAAGTTCCATTTGTGACCTTGGCAGAGGTGGGAATGCAATAAACAACTGTCAGGAGCGCACCCAGAGAGCACTCCAATGGCCAAATTAGCAGAAAGGTTTCTGACATTACAGGATGTTCTCAAAATCCCTGAGAGGTAGAAAAGAAGGGTGGGAATCAAGGTAGAAGTAGTGTGGGGGTTGGGGATGGGGAAGCACGAAAAGAAGATGAGGCTGGAAGGAAACATGCAGATAAGAACAAGGAAGCAGACTTCTACTGTGGCTTCGGTTCACTTATAATAATAGCCTGGCACCATCAGGACATCTTGTGGTCACTCCGCCTTCTCCTGCCTCACTTCTCATAGGGGAAGGCTCTTTAGCAAAAGCCACGTTGACAAACACTGACTCCAAAGGCAAGTGACCATGCTTCATGATGCTGGGACTTTTCAAAAGCTTCCCAGTTGATTCTAATATGTTGCAGTGGCATAAACTTACAATATAAAGAAGAAAATAAATGTTCTGTAGCTGCTAAGGAAGCCTGACAATCAGAGGGAAATGTTCTATTAGTGAATACCAGTAGCAGGCCAGCGGTTGACTGGATGGTCTTTCAGTTTTACTGAACAAGCCTTAACATAGTTTAATCCCAGTACTTATCATTCCTGGCTTCCTCACATCATTTTCCTTTTTGAGACAGAATCTTGCTCTGTCACCCAGGTTGGAGTACCTCAGTGTGATCACGGCTCACTGCAGCCTCAAATTCCTGGGCTCGAGCAATCTTCCTGCCTCAGCCTCCCGAATAGGTGGGACTACAGGCGTGAGCCACCGCACCTGGCTAATTTTTATACTTTTTGCAGAGATAAGGTTTTCACTATGTTGTCTAGGCTGATCTCAAACTCCTGGGCTCAAGCAATCCTCCTGCCTTGGCCTCCTAAAGTGCTGAGATTACAGGCATGAGCCACCACACCCAGCACTTCACATGATCTCCTATTCCTTTATTTAGAGGGAAAAAACAAAGCAATCAAACTATAGTTCCTTTAAATCACGCTCCAGTTACATCCCTCTTCTACTCTTGTTAGTCTTTCCAATATACCTACCAGGGGATAAGCCCACATAGTCATCAGACATATACTGCAGCTACTGGAGAGGCAAAAAAACTCCTCACTTTGTACTCTTACTGAAGTCCACGAAATAAAATACAATCATTATCACAACAGATGCCACTACTTACTGGATGCTTCCTATGTGACAGGAACTATCCCAAGTACTTGATAACTGCTGTTTATTTCATACAGTCACTTTTCAGCTCTTTTCTCCATCATTTAATCTTCAAACACTCCCATGAGTTAGATACCACGATCTCCATTTTACAGATGAGAAAACTGAGACCAAGAGCCTTGAGTAAAGTTGCCCAGAGTCACATCAGACAACTAGTACGTGCCAGAGCTAGAACTGAACCCCAAGTCTATCTGACCCCGGAGTCAGTGGCCATAACTACTACAGGAGCTGTGGTCATTGTGCCTTGGTATCCTCTACTGGATAGACAGGGACTGAGTCATGCGCTGGTCATTTCCTTGGTCTCCTTTGGGACTGGAATGTCATAATCATGACCGTAATCAAGGCATGTAAAGCAAAACATAATACAGTCAAAGTCTTAGCTTTTTGATTAAAAAAAAAGTATTAATATTCAAATACCACCTTCTAGGGAAAAAGAAAGTGCCTGGATGCTAATTTAATACTTTACATACAAGGCTCCTTAACGGGCAAAAAGGAGCAAAGGAAAGTCACATTTACACAGTCGGGTTTCCTGAGACTGTGATGTTATCGACAATTCCAGCTCCTACGCACGTGTGCATTTGCTCTACTTGTCTATTCATTTGGACAAAACGTTGGGCCTCTTTATTTGTAGGAAAGGAAGTTGGGGGGTGTCTTTGGAGCACCTGCTGTGTGCCTAGCCCTGTGTATGTAATCTCTCATTTCATTCGATCCCTAGAGAAACTCTGTGAGGATCTATTGGTCACTCAATATTTTCCAGAGGCTCAGGGAGGTCAATTTATTTCTCTAAGGTCACACAGCCAGTGACGGAGGAATCAGATTTCAAAGCACATGTCCTACTTTATAAAAAATATTTCTAACACAAGTGGTTCAGGCTGCCCTAGACTTACCACTGGTGACTTTTCAAGAAGAGAAAATACTCTGGTTCCTCCCAGCCCCCGCCCTGCCACCACCAATAGAGTTTCTGTCTGATGGCTGAACACTTTAGAGAACAGTTTGTCTGACAGCTGAATACTCTCCAGCCGGCAATATCTTCATACGATAATAATAACTGTTGTCACTACACAGATTTTGAAACACAGACCTAAAAATTAAACAGTAAATGTAAATGATATTATGATATCTTTAAAGCCTGAAGAAGAAAAGGGGGAAATAGAATAATGGAAAGAAATTGTTCATCACCTTCATCATGAAAAACTACTTTTTTTCTTAGACATGGGGCATATAAATTAAAGATTAGAAAGCATAATGGCCTATAATATATTTACGGCACTTGCCAATTGTGGGACATATCCCACGTGGTACCCAAATCATGAAGAACACTTTATGGAGCTTCTGGGCTAAGATATTTGTATAAATATATATCTACAAGTGATCACCAATAAACCATCTCAATCTTATAGACTAATAAGATGCAGGAGTTGGCAACAGTAAATTCACCAGCTGAAAGGCAATCCTCCGGGCACTGTACTGATTAGCGCTGCCTTGGCTCTCCTGCTGATGGAGAAGAGCTCTTGGTTTCGTCTTGAGGATGGGGGAGGAACTTTTGGTTAGGACCAAATTATTTTTAATCCATCTTTGTGGCTCCTGTTTAAACAGCTGCTTATTCTCTCCCCAAGAAATTATCTAATGCGCTTTTGGAGGAAGCCACTTGGGCACTACTTGTATAATAAGAGTTTGAGAATAACCCTAAATTCTAGAAGAGACAAGCAGAGACTTGTGGAAATTTATAGTGTAAACCAAGCTTTCAGAACCATAAAACTTGGGTGTTTTCTGTTATATAGTCAGAGCCTCATATTCAATTCAAGGGTCAAGAATTTGAAACACTGGCAGGTTTCCTAGGACAAATATGGTGGTGTGAAATCCTAAACATCTGGATCTATCTCCCAAAGACACATTATAATATAAAACCCAGAGAGACAGTAACTGGTTCCTAAGGATTTTTCCAGAAGAAAAGTGTCATTAAAAAAAAAAGAAGAAAGAAAAAATATAACATTGCAAATTGCGAATTTCAAAATATAAAATGATGTGTAAGTTTTCAGATTTCGTGTTAACAGATATGACCATCGGCAAACAAAATTTCTTGTGAGAAGAAGGAAAAATAATTTAGAAAGATCTATATACCTGTCATGTTCAGATGATTAAGATTCCCTTGTTTCACACACACACACATAATCTTCAAGTCTATCAGACAAATCACAGTGGGCCTTAAGTCTTACTGGTGGAGTCTAAAAGAAGCACATCAATTTTCAAACACTAACCATTTAAAATTAGGACAAGAAGGAATATTGTCAGGAAGACCAAGAAGCAAGAGTGAGGCATTTCAACTTGCAGAATAACAATACGATTAAATTGAAATCGTTGTTTTCTGAACACAGTCATTTTATAAAATGTACAGTAACGCTTTTATATGTAAATTATCTAAACTGAAAAAAACCTTTCACTTTAAATTGAATTGAGACTAGCTTAGAGTAGAACACTGCTGAAAACGTGCTTAAAATGAATAAAACTGCAAAGGGAAACAAAAAATATTCTGCAGAAAAATACTGCCAATAAATGCCGGGTTTTCTTTCTTTCCCTTCATTTATTTGTTTGTTTTGTTTTTGACTGGTGTTTCTTATAATAAGAGAAAAGATAATACCCCTGGTTACAAATTCATTCTTAACTTAATGCAGCTTAAAGCTAAGTGATATTTTCCATTTGGTAAATTACAAATGTAACTAATATACTTCAGAGGAACTAAGTATATATGAAAATTCATAAACCAGTATAAGATAGAGCAATCTAACTTGCCTGACTAACTTATTCAAAATGCTTGTCCAAAGCACTGAGGGGTCTCTTTCCTTTTAAAATAATCTTAAAATTCCCCTTCTCCTTCTTAATTAACAATACACACATCTCCCATTTATTGGCATTTCATGTAGACACTCCTCCTTCGAGGGCCGTCATACTGTTTCATGACTTTTTCAGTGCGCATGCGACTGTCCACCCAACACTGTGCATTCCTTTAAGGCAAACTTTTGATTTTTGTTCCTTCTTGGATCCCGTATCACCCGATAGAAGATTTAGCAAATGGTGGTCTCACAGGCGGAACGAGCGGGGATGGTTAATGGGGCTTTCACAGGGAAGTCTCCCCAGAGGAACCGTTCAGCCATGGTCACCCATTTTGTGTGGAAGGCCGTGTGCCAGGCTGTGTGCTAAACACATTACCTGCACTGACTATCCGTGTGATCAGGTTGAGGCAAGAAGACGGGCTTTGGGAGGAAAGCGATCACCACAATCACACAGATGATACATGATGGGCTTAGATTTGAAACCAGGTGTGCCTCGTGGGAGGCTCATAGTCTTCATCAATACCCTTTAGCTCCGTTGGAAATAAGTTCAGCTTGTCCATTCACTCACCTAACCCCCCTGCTACCCAGAGTGCCTAGTATCTTACAGACTCAAAAAAATGTGAATGAGTGATTAGTGCAGATTATTTCAAAAGAGCCCCAGATGCCATTTTCTTTAGGTCATGAGTCAGCTCCATCCACTCCTCCCCCATTCTTCACCTTTACCTTCTCAGTCATATCCATGCCTTTCTTCATGTCTCCTCCATAGAAACCAACAGAATAATTCCTGGCATATATTAAGTGTCTCAATAAACATGTGTCACCTAAATGAATACTTCCTTTAAAAAACAATCCTTCAGAAACACTGGAAGTCTCCTAAGCTAGCTATATAGTGTCTCACTATGTTGTCCAGGCTGGAGTGCTGTGGTATGATCATAGCTCAGTGCAGCCTCAAAATCCTGGGCTCAAGGGATCCTCCCACGTCAGCCTCCAGAGTACCTGGGATTACAGGCATGGACCACCCGTGCTGGACTCAGCGTACTAATTTTTTAAAAGATAAATTTTTCTGACTAGCAAATTCATTTTTGTTAAACATGTTTTCTACTCACATGTGGGAAACAGAACCCTCCTATTCAGTGATAAAGCTTGGCTCCAACTCTGAAGTGGGCAAAAAAGCATTAAATTCATTTAACTCCAAATACTGTAAAAACCCAAAGATAACTTCTGAGCTAGTCTTTTTTGAAATTTTTTTGGCACCACAATAATTCTTTTATGATGGTATCCAGTGAGAATCCCTCATGGAATTTTCTCTTAACATGGAAATGCATATGGCCTCTGTGGTACAACAGCTGTGTAACTACATAATTGTTTACAAATGTGCAAAATAAGTACCCAAACCAATAAAAAATAATAACTTGGGCATCCATAAAAAAGAGATACTATAAACATGCAATGGCCCATACTTTCTCTATAAATAACCGTTGAGGCAAAAATACAACCACCAAAACCCCTTATTTGAAATCCCCTTCCATAAAGCAAATAACGTTTGCAGTCTGGCAGGCTAACACCATTGTGCTTTCCCAAGCAAAAATGCTTTTTTATTAACATTTATCATTTAGGCGCCATTAAAGTAACTGCAGTAAAAGTGAATCCATTTACAATAAGACACTTGTGGTAGGTCCACTATATTGTGAATAGGTTTCAAACCAGGACACAGCTCCTTCCTCATCACCAAAGAGGTGGGAAAGACAGAGGGAAATATAAATAGGAGGAAGGAGAAAAACCAGAGGGGATCCTTCTAAATACGTTCCCACCTACCATCCATCCTAATCCTCGATTAGATCCATCAGAGTCCAACCCAAAGGAAGCCGGCATTGGAGTATCAAAGAAGCAATGAGGTCTTGCCCTTTGGTGCCTCTTCCTGGAAAACCCCTCTTTCCTTCCATTCTGCCTCCTCCGTGTGCCTGGGAAAACTCCTATTCATTCATCAAAACCCAATTCAAGTTATCTCTTCCACCAGGAAACCTTCCTTGTCCACCATCAAAGACAGCAAATCACACTCTTCACAGCAGACCCTTCTATTCTATCAATTCATATACTTAATACACATTTGTTGACCATCTACCAAAAGCCAAGCACCACTGTTGAAAAGGCGCTAAAGCCACAGCAATGAACAAGATAAAGAGCTCAGTCTATAAGTCAATGAATATATACAGTGTAATATTAAGGAGGATTGTATTTCATTATTTCAATTACATTATTTCAAGTTCCGCACTTACTGTAATTATAATGCCGTCTCTCCCAGTAGACTCTTAACTACTGGATCTGTATATTCACAAGGTTTTCCAATTTAGCAATGCTTAATGAATTGATTTAAATTTAATTTAAAAAACACATTTACTCTTGGTATAGTCTATGTTGACCCCTAAGCCTCGGCAGACAGACTAGATTTACACAGAGCACCTCTGTCCTCAGGGAGCTTACAGCCATCTCTGGGAATAATCACTGTTAACATCATGTGACGAAGTCATTTACCCTTTTACACTTTTCAGAGAAGACATTACTCTCTGTGGTCCTCACGGACAACTATAGGAGGTGTTATTAGCCCCATTTTACAAATGAGAACATCAAGGCATTCCTTATCCCCTGATCTTGGGAAAAGGGGCAAGATAAATCCTTTTGAAACTGAAAGAGAATAAACATGAGGCCAGTGAGATCAGGTAAAGCAAACCTGACTGTCTGAAGCTGCACAAGCAGTGGTTGTATTGGGAGTGTAAGCTCAGGCTATGGACCAAGACGATGCTGGGCCACGTTTCCCCGGGACTGTAAGGAAGGTCCTGCAATTTGAAGAGACACGCTCTTTTTTCTGTCCCACACCTCTAAGAAAATCTCTCTGGAGGTGGTCCCATGATTCTCCTTGGGTGTGGTGTTACCCAAGGAGCAGCATAGAGAGAGGAGGGTTATCCAGAACCTATAGAGATGAGGGTCATCACAGAACCACATGCACTTGCTGGCAGGAGCTGGGAAGACATTGGCATGGAGTACGCACGGGTCACATGGGCACCCAACAGTGGGGGCCTCCCCTAACATAAGCAGTGCATCAGCTTCCTCTGCCAAGCAACACTCATCTTGAAGGGCAGGCAGGAGTTAGCAGGAGCATTCATCCCTAGGGCTGCTGCAGAAAGCTACTGCACAGTGGGTGGCTTAGAACAGCAATGTACTGCTTTGCAGTTGTGGAGGCCAGAAGTCTGAAATCAAGGTGTCAGCAGGGCCACACTCCTTCCAAAGACTCGAGGGGAGGATGCTTCCTGCCTTCATGAGATTCTGGTAGCCCTAGACATTCCTCCGTTCATGACAGCACAATTCCAATCTCTGCCTCTGCCTCTACACGGTGCTCTGTTTTGCTTCACATCATCTTCCCTCTATTGCTCTGTCTCTCTCTCTGTGCCCAAAGTTCCCCTTTATGTGCATATTGGATTAGGGCCTGTCTTAAGGACCTCATTTCAATATCACTGTCCGATTTTTTTTTCTTTTCCTTTCCTTTAAACATTCCTCTCCATGATAATGATTATCAGAATGCATCATCCCTGGGACCACCATAATTTCTTTCTCAAACCTCTGTAATACCTCTGGTGGTGGACATTTTGCTTGGAGCCCCTATCAGCCCTTCCCAGAGCTCTACCTCTGGCAGGCTTCTGTAGTATCCCAGCATACCTTGCAGCTCAGGGGTCATGTGATACAGCCCATGCCAAATACACATATGCAGAAGTGAACTGATAGATTCTAGAAAAGCTTTTGCTTTTCCTGATAAAACGGTCAGACCCGGCTGGGCACGGTGCCTCGTGCCTATAATCCCAGCACTTTGGGAGGCCAAGGTGGGTGGATCACCTGAAGTCAGGAGTTTGAGACCAGCCTGGCCAACATAGTGAAATCTTTTCTCTATTAAAAATACAAAAAGCCGGGTATTTTTTTGTATTTGTGTGTGTGTGTGTGTGTGTGTGTGTGTGTGTGTTTTGATTACAGGCATGTGCCTGTAATCCCAGCTACTCGGCTGAGGTAGGAGAATCGCTTGAACCCAGGAGGTGGAGGTTGCAATGAGTCGAGATCACACCACTGCACTCCAGCCTGGATGACAGAGTGGGGCTTTATCTTAGAAAATAAAAACAAAAAACGGCCAGCGGGGGCAGAGTAGGGGGCGTGGGTCAGACCCAGCTGGTAACAATTCCTTCCCCTCTTTCCACACTGAACCTGAGTGGGATGTATGGTGGTGTGGTGGCCATCCAAGACCTCAGAAGAATGAATGACCTAGAGAAACACAAAGCTGTGGATGCACAACTTTGACAAATGTGCAGCTGTTGAGCCGGCTGGACCAGTGACAGCAACTGCCTCCCTCTCAGCTTCTTATAAAGCAAGAAAAGACAAAGCTCTGTCTGTTCAAGTTAGTTTTACTTGTGTTTTCTTTAACCTGCAACTGAACTCCTTTCTCACTGATAAATCTTCTAACTGATCTCTGTGTTTCCAATCCTAATTCATCACAATCCATTCTGTTTTTTTCCTTTTTTTTTCTTAATAGACGTGGGGTCTCACTATGTTGCCCCGGTTGGTCTCAAATTTCTGGGCTCAAGCAATCATCCCACTTTGACCTCTCAAAGTGCTGCGATTATAGGCATGAGCCACCACACCCAGGCCATGGCAATCCATTCTCTACCCAGCAGTTACGGTGTTGTCCTAAGCCGCATCATATTATATCACAATCACACCATCTATCATTTTGAATGTATGTCATTTCATGTATCACATCACATCATTCCATATCATATCAATCTCTCTCTGGCTTAAAACCACCCAGTGCTTCCTCACTGCAGCTAGAATAAAATCTCAAGTCCTCATCATGGTTTACAAGGCTCTGTGTGATTGGACCCATGCACACCTCTCAGCCTTCACCTTGAATCTTCCCTTCATTTACTCCGTCCAAGTTCCACTGGACTTTAGTGTCTCAAACATGCCACACTGCTTCTTACTACCAGAGGTCTCAATTACCGTTTCCTCTGCCTGGGACACTCCGCTTCCACACCTTTGAGTAACTGACTTTTTGTCATCCTTCATGTCATACCTAGAATAGTGTCTTGAATATAGAGGGCTGTCAGGACATGATATGGTGTGTCTGTGTCCTCACCCAAATCTCATCTTGAATTGTGGGTCCCATCATCCCCACGTATCATGGGAGGGATCCAGTGGGAGGTAACTGAATCATGAGGGCAGGTCTTTTCCACACTGTTCTTGTGATAGTGAGTAAGTCTCACAAGATCTGATGGTTTTATAAAGGGCAGTTCCCCTGCAAAAGCTCTCTTGCCTGCCACTATGTAAGATGCCCCTTTCCTTCTCCTTTGCCTTCCACCGTGATTGTGTGCCCTCCCTAGCCATGTGCGACTGTGAGTCCATTAAACTTTTTTCCTTTATAAATTACCCGATCTCAGGTATGTCTTTATTAGCAGTGTGACCACAGACTAATACAGGACATATATGTTGAAGAAATGACAGTACATCTAACACTTCCTGAGCACTGTAATGTGAGACGGACTCATTCTAGAAGGGGCTTCACAAGAGAGCTTTGGGTTCATCAGTCTCTTAAAGTCATCATTTTGTCTTCTTTTCCCCAGTTCCCTTTCCTTCCCCTGAAATACAGTCTCATGGAAACAGAACTAGAGTACGCACAAGCCCTCGTAGTTGGAGACAGAACCAGGACCACAGAAGGTTTCCTGTTCCCCAACGCCAGGCCTTGGGTGTTTCTGTTTTATCACCCCAACTCATATTCAAATCAGGACCCTAGCTGAAGTATGTGTTTCCCCAGAGAAAGAGACTGTATTATCTGTGGGGGCTGCCGTAAGAAAACTCAGCAGATCTAGGCGGCTTAAACAACAGAAATTGATTTTCTCACAGTTCTGGAGGCTGCACGTCCAACGCCAAGGTGTCAGCAGGTTTGGTTTCTCTGGAGGCCCCTTGCCTCGGCTTACAGACAGCCACCTCCTCGCTGTGGCTTTTGCCACTGTGGTCTTTCCTCCATGCATATGCATTCCTGGCGTCACTTTGTGCATCCAAATTTCCTCTTCTTATAAGGACCCAAATTAAACTGAATTAGGGACCATCTGAGCAGTCTCATTTTAACTTAACTACCCTTTAAAAGGTTGTATCTCCAAATAGAGTAACATTATGAGGTACTATGGATTAGGGCTTCATCATATGAATTTGAGGGACACATAATTCAGCTCCTAACAGATACCAAATAATAACAGCCTCAAGACAGAGCTTTGCTGGCCCAGTTACCAGGAACTACTTGTCTATTCCAGCTCACACCATGCCCTGTCTAGAAGTTTTGGGGTGTGCTACCAGCTATTTTTTTTTTTTTTGAGACGGAGTCTTGCTCTGTCACCCAGGCTGGAGTGCAGCAGCACGATCTCCACTCACTGCAAGCTATGCCTCCCAGGCTCACGCCATTCTACTGCCTCAGCCTCCCATGTAGCTGAGACTACAGGCACCTGCCACCACACCTGGCAATTTTTTTTTTTTTTTTTTTTTGTATTTTTAGTAGAGATGGGGTTTCACAGTGTTAGCCAGGATGGTCTCAATCTCCTGACCTCGTGATCTGCCTGTCTCGGCCTCCCAAAGTGCTGGGATTACAGGCGTGAGCCACCGCATCCGGCTTTTTTTTTTTCTTTTTCTTTTTTTTAATGTTCAAATACTTTTTAATGAGCAGCCTTCCCAATGTCCGCATAAAACATGTCCTGTGGTTCTACCATCATTGACTTAATGAGAATTACTTTCTAAACACCTTCTGGGGAGTTAGTCCAACCAATCTAAGGGGATCCTACAATGCCAGGACAGTAGGGAACGGAAGGAGAAAATCACAGCTGCCAACTCTGCCAAGACATTATTGAATTTATTATATGCCCTGGTGAAACTGTCTTTGCAAAAATGATAACTGAGGAAATTATGACAGTGAAAGAGATCAGATCTAACTGACAACATCTTGCTTCTAACCTTTAAGCTGTCCCTGTTCATCCCTGGCATGCTCACCTAAATTTTTAAATTAGGTGTAGAGATGAGGCTCTCTCTATGTTATTCTGGCTGGTCTTGAACTCCTGGGCTCAAGCAATTCTCCTGCCTCGGCCTCCCAAAGTGCTGGGATTACAGGCATGAGCCACCACACTAGGCCTGATACTAGCAATTACTAACTGCTATTCTTCGCAGCCTGCCTCTTGAGACCTCTGAGTAATATTTTATTATGAAAAATTTTCAACATATGCCAAAACATTAAACCTAATTAAATGAACCCATAGTCAGTCAACAATAATTTAATATCAACATTTTCCAATCTTGTATTATTTACTACTTCGACAGTTTTTTTCCATATTATTTGAAAGCAAGTCTTAGTCATCATACCATCTTACTTGTAGATTTTTCGATATCGATCTCTAACATAAACTCAATTAAAAAGATCATGCTTTAAAAAATGAAGGCTACTTTCTTAATACTGTCTATTACCTATTCCATATTCAAACTTCCCTGTTTGTCTCAGAAAAATGTCTTTGATAGTAGGTTCCTTTAAATCCAAATCAAAATGAGCGTCATACAATCCATTTGGTACTAAGTGTCTCACGTCTCTTTTAATCAAAATAACTTTTTGTTGTTGTTGTTGAGATGGAGTCTCGCTCTGTTGCCAGGTTGGAGTGCAGTGGTGCAATCTCGGCTCACTGCAACCTCCACCTCCCGGGTTCAAGCGATTCTCCTGTTTCAGCCTCCTAAGTAACTACGCCTACAGGCACACACCACTATGCCTGGCTAATTTTTGTATTTTTAGTACAGACAGGGTTTCACCAGGTTGGCCAGGATGGTCTCGATCTCTTGACCTCATGATCCGCCCGCCTCGGCCTCCCAAAGTGCTGGGACTACAGGTGTGAGCCACCACGCCCGGCGATGCATATAACATTTTGTCTATGGCCATGCCACCATGAATGAGCCTATCCCATATAACGTTTTGAAGTCAACTGAACACTGGCTTACTGCTCAGAGCATTTTCTCACTCAAGACATCACAAAGGATATAGGAATGGATATAAGACATCGATAATGGATATCAGATATAGGAGCCCAAGAGCTCAGGCGCCCTATCATTGGGAGGACGTTCAGGCTTCTTTGCCGAGCTAACACAGATTATGGACGATTTAATGTACAAGACGGAAGCTGCAGAAAGAGATGCTCTTTCCTTTTCCAAGAGAGCTTTGTTCTGAATTTGGATTAATTTAGACGGCGCGTGCACTGAGGGAATTTGTAAGATGTGTTTACGGAATAATTGTGATCAATACTCGTACGTTGACAGTGGGAGAGTGTGTGCAGGAGACTTTCAGAAGGCTCCCGTGTGCTCACTCTTTAACACTGATCAATACTCATAGTC
The DNA here is from genome assembly GCF_008728515.1 of Papio anubis. Classification (NCBI taxonomy): domain Eukaryota; kingdom Metazoa; phylum Chordata; class Mammalia; order Primates; family Cercopithecidae; genus Papio; species Papio anubis. Next base: position 11,292,218 of record NC_044993.1, read on the forward strand.
AAACACTAACACGGGAATTGGAGGGAACATTTATATTCAAACTGTGCTGCGTCCCCTTATGGAAGGTTCTTTCATTTGGTCTGTTGGTCTCAAATACATTTATCAGACGATGTCGTATAGGAATGGCACTATAAAAACACATTTTTAAGTGTTAAGGTTTATCATTCCGTCATCTGTTCACACTTTAATCACCACGATCTTTGGGGCTGGTCTTTCAAACGATTATTCTAGAACAGCTGTAGGCTCTAAAATTGATAGTCTTCTTAGTTGATGAATTCACACACACAAAAAAATGTTAAATATTCAACAAGGCTCTGAGTGGCTGCAGCCATCTAGTCTTCAAATTCCCTCCAAAGCATATACAGTGGCCAGATAGGAGCATCATGTTCCTATTTTTTGAAGAATTATTCAGCCAGGTTGTTGCTGAATAAACCACAGAAATGGTCAATGTCTTCAAAAGGGAAAGTGATTTTTTTTAACATATATATATACACATCCACATCACTTTGAACATTTCAAACAACTTCCATGATGCACAATTAGAGGTTTCCAGATATATCTGCTTCCCTATTATATAAAGGCCAGACTAGCAAGAACAGAGAGGACACACAGAAGGACTCACCTAATTTAGCCAGCTAGTTTTAAAGAAATGCCTTTTAAGTAATCTCTCTTTATAACTTACACCCTCCACTTTCTAAGATGCCTGTTGGGTGTTCATTAGGTCCTGAAATCTGGCCTGTAAGTTATTTGTGGTCAAGATGACAATAAATAAACAAGCACAAAACAAAATTTGAAAAGAAAGGAGAAATAAATTCTAAGGTCCCTTAGGCTTTGGCACGGAGGCTCACACCTGTAATCCCAGCACTTTGGGAGGCCGAGGGGGTAGGATCGCTTGAGCTCAGGAGTTTGAGACCAGCCTGGGCAACATAGGGAGAGCCCCTATGTCTACAAAAAATTAAACAATTAGCTGGGCGTGGTGGCATGCATCTGTGGTCCCAGCCACTCAGGAGGCTAAGATGAGAGAATCAGTTGAGCCCAGGAGGTTGAGGCTACAGTGAGCCATGATCATGCCACTGCACTCCAGCCTGGGTGACAAAGCAAGACCCTGTCTCAAAAAAAAAAAAAAAATATATATATATATATATATAATTTTAATATATTTTTATGTATTTATATATTTTTATATATTCATATATATATATGAGGTCCGTTAGCTTTAATTGCATCAATAGAAGGGATACATTCTTGCCTCCCACTGGTGTGGCCAATGCTGCATAGCAGATGCGGAAGGCTCTGGAGGGTTAGCATGCACTGGGAAAAGGAAGGATGGAAGGGCTACAAGCAGCTGCCCCATTTCTTGAAGACTCTACTTCCTGAGACAAATCTCCCTGCAGTTAATTGTGTGTGTAAAGTGATGATGACTCTCAATGCCATTCAGGAAACCAGTCCCCAGTGGCCCCAAGTGCATAGGCCACTGGGTGATTTGAATGGGGAAAGCCTGTTCTCAGGCCTCTGGGCAGTAAACACAAGCAGGTCAGCATAAGGCAGAGGTCCCTGTAGGAGTAAGTCACTGCCAGCAAAAAGAAACACATGAAAGAGCAGAAAATAAACAACCGCTCCTGGCCCAGGCTGGTAAGAAAGCAAACTGTTGGCCGGGGGTGGTGGCTGACACCTGTAATCCCAACACTGTGGGAGGTCAAGCAGGGTGGATCACCTGAGATCAGGGGTTCGAGAGCATCCTGGCCAACATGGTGAAACTCCGTCTCTACTAAAAATACAAAAATTAGCTGGGCGTGGGGTGGCAGGTGCCTATAGTCCCAGCTACTCGGAAGGCTGAGGCAGGAGAATCTCTTGAACCCAGAAGACAGAGGTTGCAGCGAGCCAAGATCAAGCCACTGCACTCCAGCCTGGGTGACAGAGTGAGACTCTGTCTCAAAAAAAAAAAAAAAGGAAAGAAAGAAAGGAAAAAAAAAACCCAGCAAACTGTTGCTTTGGAACAAGAGGCCCCAACACGAAGTCAATTCCATATGCATCAACAGGCTGGGAATCATAGGGCAGCTGGTTTTATTCCTTAAGAGGTCTGAAATGTGAAGGTGCCCACAGCACGCTCTCCTGAGAACCCCTTAGCAGGGCAGTGCAGACAGGCAAATGTTTAGGAAGATGTTCTAATGAAGAGAAGAGGCACACCGTCTTTATCAGATTGAGAGGGGCTATGTCAGAGATTAACAGAATTCCCTGGTAATATCCCTATCTCACCAAGGCTGCTCTGACACAGCCCGATTACTTGCAACAGGCTGGGCCCACTACCCAGGCCCTCTGAACCGGAATGGCCGAGCATCTGCGGGTTTTCCTTTAGCCAGACAACTCCAACAAGCTTCTCTCTGTGATCACTGCTTAACTTAAATGAGTTAATCTCGTTTTCCAGATGAATTGTTATTTTGTCTCCTGCAGGCAGAGATTACGGGATAAAAGTATTGTGTTAACAGGAGGGCTGGGGGCTTTTCAGAACCACATTCCACCGACACAGAGCCCCTCTCTCCAGTTCTTCCTCCCCATTTCTATTTTTTTCATGGAGTTAGAGAACGGGAAGGGGAGTAGGGAACTTCAAAATGACACGCAGAGCGATAAACCTTTCAGATGAATTATGTCACTTCATAAGGGGTCAGGGGGCCAATTTATCTTCATGTTTCAAAACACGGTTTATGATCCTGACAGAATTTAAAACACTTCTAGGGCAAAATGGACGTACAAGTGACACTGAGTTTTCAACTCTTTCCTCCTCTTCTTTTTATTTTTCTGACTTACTCTTGAAACACATCAGTCAGCAACCAGGTATATACTGAGGGTCCTTTGCATACAAGCCCTTTGCTGGGTGCTATGAAAAATAATTTTTTTATGGCCAGCACCTGGTGTCTTCCCTCAAGGAGCCTTATACCTCTGTCACTGATTTCAACATCATTTTCCTTTTTAATTTTTTAAAGCCATTTTGGAGTGCGGACAATAATAAATGCACTTGGAGGCACAGACACAGAACTCACTGGGTTCTAACCCCAGTGGTCCACCTCGATTCACTGTGAGGTCTTCAGAAAATTACTTAACCTCTCTGACCTCTAGACTTTTTAATCTGGAAAGGGGTAACAATTATACCCACCTTTCAGGGCAGTTATCGTGACAAGCAATAGAGTATGCAAAGCTTTCGGCAGATGGTAAATCCTTGATATAGAGTCATTTCCCAAGGTAGTGACTGAATCATAAGAGGAAAGATACCAAGATGCTGTGACACAGCAAGGCAGAAACAAAAATATGTCACAGGTAGGTGCTATGTCTAGCAAATAAAAACACAGGCTGCTGAGTAAAATTTGAGTTTTACATAAATAACAAATCATTTATTAAAAGTAGATCCCAAAGAAAATGTTTAGAGTATATGCTCCAAATATTGCATGGGAAACATTTTTTTAAAGTAGGTTATTTACCTGAAATTCACATTTAACCAGGTGTCCTGTTTTTGTTTTTGTTTTAAGATACAGGGTCTTGCTCTGTCACTCTGGCTGGAATGCAATGGTGCAGTCACAGCTCAATGCAGCCTCAAATTCCTGGGCTCAAGTGATCTTCCTGCCTCTGCCTCCCAAGGTGCTGGGATTATAAGTGTGAGGCACTGTAGCAGGCCAGGTGTCCTGTATTCTATCTGACAATCCTAGCCATGGGATTTCGGGTCAGAAGATCGAAGCCCAAGTGTTATTTACTATTCCACTAAAAGTAATGGCAAAAACCGCAATTGCTTTTGCACCAACCTAAGAGCATTGTGACTTGGGGACAGATACTTATTTATTTATTTATTTATTTTTGAGACGGAGTCTTGCTCTCTTGCACAGGCTGGAGTGCAGTTCTCCTGCCTCAGTCTCCCAACTAGCTGGGGCTACAGGTGTGCACCAACACACCCGGCTAATGTTTCTATTTTTAGTAGAGATGGGGTTTCACCATGTTGGTCAGGCTACTCTTCAACGCCTGACCTCAAGTGATCCACCTGCCTTGGTCTCCCAAAGCCCTGCGATTACAGGCATGAGCCACCATGCTGGACCTTAAGAAGATTGAATACTGCTGATTCAGAGCATCTGCAGCCTTTATTTCTAACTTGGCTTCCTGATATGGCAAGAGAGGGTTCAGATGCACAGATTTTTCCAAAGCAAACCTTCCAGAATGAGCTGAGAAGGAAGCTACACCAAGTAGCCCAAGAATATGTCCAGAACCTTGGGTGCTTGTGCATAAAAAGGAGCAATGCTCCTGGTGAGGTGACACAGACAAGGATGCATGGCCAATGTCTTACACACTGCACACTTCTTTCTCTATATTTAGTGGTTACACAATTGTTGAGAAATGTAGAGATTTCTGCACGTACGTTAACTTCTGCTACTACAGCTTTTTAATATATCTGAGGAACTATTTTGTTCCCAAAAGACTGATGGTGTTCTGATGGGAGTAAGGGGTGGTAAAAGAGGGTAGAAAAATAAAAATAAACCCTTTAACACTAAGATTATTTGAGTAATCAGAATCAACACTATAGGAAGGCTTTGTGACAACCTGGATGTCAATTATGCAAGCAATTTGTCCTTGAAGGGGAATACATTCTTTTCTGTTTAAAATATTCAATAGTTTACATGCATCACGGTCTTCTTAGGCCTACGAGGCAACTGACTGATTCACTTCCAAAGGCAGTTTGTGCCAGGCATGACGGCTCAGGCCTGTAATCCCAATTCTTTAGGAGGCCGAGGCGAGAGCATTGCTTGGGCCCAGAAGGTCTAGGCTGTAGGATTGTGTCAATTACACTCCAGACTGGGCAATAAAGTCAGATCTGTCTCAAAAAAGAAAAAAAAAAAAAAAAGATAGTTTGTATCCTGAGTCAGTTGCAAGGGTAGCTGTCAGGGAGAACCATCTAAGGTGGCGACCGCATCAGTACCGTGTGTACCCACAGGTCAAAAGGGAAACTGCAAGGATTGAGAAAGAGCAGCTGAAAGAGCCTTTCCTCTCTTGGATAAGTTTTCAACGTTGCCATAATTGGAAAAAAACTATTTCTTGGGACCAATTATCAAGCCAGAGAGACTGCACTAAGGGTGCTGAGCTCTCTTATTCCCGCCTGCAGCTTCTTTGTAGTTGACGAATGAAAAAAATAGAAAGGGAAATGAAAAGCTTCAAAAAGAGGAGAGGGAGAGCCCCAGGAAAGCGATAGAGAGATGGAGCTCTTGATTACAGAGAGAAAAAAATGTGAGATGGAATCAGGAAGGCTCAGGATGCCCCCAAAGTGGAGATTCCCGCAGAAGGCATCTAATTTAACAGCAGAGAGAGACGATGGCAAGGGTGCTTTAGCCTGGCTCTGGAAAGAAATAAGAAATGTGTTGAAGGATGTGTGTGAGATTGACAGACACAGAGAGACAAAGTTTATACGGGTCAAGTAAGGAAAACGTTAATTGAAAAAGGTACACATAAGCATCAAAACTGTTTTCTTTTTTGATATCCTTATTAAATAGGGAGCTTGATAAGATGGAAATGCCTTAATTAAGAATGATTTTTATAGACATGCTGTGATCACACTTGCCATCAAATATGGGTGAATTTAGTCAAAAAAAAAAAAAAAAAAAAAACCTACCATAACTCTGACTGGAGACAAAATATGTGTCATTAGAATGGAAGCTTCTTGAGAATACAAACCTATCTGACTCACCGCTGTATGCACAGCATCTAAACCATGTTCCACACGCAAACATTCTTTAGTGTGTAAATAAATGCATGCTTATATCAAGCAGGTCATATTCCTTACTCAAGATACACTACCACCACCTTGTGGCAAAGTACCAGAATTGTAGGAATAGGAATAGGGTTTTTGTTTTATTCTTGTTTTTTCGTTTTGTTTTCAATGTATGTGTGCACAAAAGCAGTACGTGCTCTGATGGTATATACGGTATTACACAAAGTCACCAAAGGCAAAGAAAAGGCAGTAAAAAGCAAAAAAAAAATATATATATATATAAAAAAAACAGTTTTACATGGGTGATCCTACAGCTACATCAGCTTTTCCCCAGTCCTTTTCTGTTATTTTAAGTATTTACAGCGTGAAACCCTCCCAGAATTTTTAAGCTGCACCACTGCAGGCTAAGAGCAGAGCCAGCACTTCTCACATCAGCAAACGTGTGAGGGGAAGGGAGGTTTGATTGACAACTGACAAACTGATGACAGAACAAAGACGGAGGCTCCACTTGGGAACGCAACGCATTTTTACAGCCACTTTCGCCTTGGCTTGTTTTTATATTCTCCCCAAAGAAGTCCCTTTGACTCTCTTATGCTTTGTTTTGTTTTGTTTTTCACATAGACCATGTTGTCAGCTAGGTCCGGAAGCAACAATGAATATAAAGTACTGGGCAGGACAACATTTGATAAATGTAAACAATATGCATAGAGAAAACCTCTCAGATGAAAAATCCACATACATTTTTAGCGGCCGTCAGACTGAATGCAAATGGCTTTGGAAAATATAAGTGGTTGGCTTTTTAATATCAAAGAAAATCACAGCCTTTTCTCTAACACTGAAAACACTGCAGCACTAAAAAGGAATAAGTAACTAAATAAACCAGGCAGCTCATTTTCAGCAGGCAAAAGTCATTGTCATTGCCCTCACCTTAGATGCAATGTTGCACTTCTAGAAACGTTAAATGGCGGACAGGTTAAGAAAACCAAGACCGTTGCTGTTTTTTAAGGCTTCCTCCTCTTAAAAAGAAAAAAAAAATGCATGTTGTAGTTTAGAGGAAGCAGAAGCAATTAAAAAAATAGAAGAGTTGGGGTGGACCACAAAGGAAGCCACGTAATGTCAATGCTCTGAAACTGCTCAGCCTCAGTTGTTTTCCAAGTCAACGCACTGGCAGTCTTGCCTGAAAGAAAGGAGTCAATAGGGAGAAAATGAATAGAGCATTTCCAGAACTCACCCAGCAGCTTGGAAAACTGTCTGCTTACTATTACACAGTTTTAACATGTCATAATCATTTTCACAGTAAAGATACCCTTCCTGCAGTTTAGACCAAGAATGCATGACTAATTTTAACCACTTGTGCAAATCTCCTAATGGAAATTTCAAACGGGTTTTTATGGATTAGATTTTCGTAAACTGTATGGAGAGCCGCGACAGATACTAAGTCTCGTGGCTCCTCATGTCAACCTGTCAATGCCTAATGAGTTACTGAAGATACGTGGGCAATCACACAGTACTTACAGAAACTGTAATTCTTGTTGGCACTACCTGTATTGTGCATTAGACGTATAAAAGATAAAACCTAGCATTGTGAAAGTGCAGACGAATGACAAGGGAAGGGAGGTAGGTCACGTGCTGACATCTTAAGTTTCGCCAGAACGTAGTAAAGATGAGGAAATTTTGGAGATACCCGCTATGTGATCCAAGTTTAGATCATCAGATGCTAAGGTAGGTTGCACTGTTTCCATTTTATATACAGATGTTGAGGCTCAGAGAGATTAGATAGTTGCCACGGGGAACACAGCTGCTGGTGGTTTAAAAAAACAAAATCCCAGCCTGCCCCTTTCCACCATGACACGCTGGGTGGAACCGCATCTACTGAATTGAAACAGATGGCTGGGAGATTTAAGAATCAAGTTCACTTGGAGATGGATAGGGGTGACGGTTGCACAACAGGAATGCCCTTTTATGCCACTGAATTGTGCACTGAGAAATGGTTAAAATGATAAATATAATGGTATAAATCTTTTACCACAATTTTAAAAAATAAAAAGTTCCAAAACTCTTTCCCACTGAGATTGAGAAGATCAGTGTCACAGTTCAGAAGAATATTCTGTCATACCCAACTCCGTGCCCACAGCAGTGCCAGAAACTCAGAGCATAAAAATCAAAATATTCCCCCCATGAAGTCAAAATCAGTGGGGTAGTTGGAAACACATTTTGGGATGTTCTTCCCATCCCAAGAAATTCAAGCATTTGAAATTTCTGAGTTACCAGTCTTTTTTATGGTGATTCTTTCTTTCCGCCCCTGCCAAAACAAAACAAAACAAAACAAAACAAACCACCAGCATCTCACTCTGTTGCCCAGGATGAAGTGTACTGGTAAGACCAGGGTTCACTACAGCCTCAAACTCCTGGACTCAAGGGATCCTCCTGCTTCAGCCTCCCTCTGAGTAGCTGGGGCTACAGGCACAAGCCACCATCCCCAGCTAATTAAAAAAAAAAAAAAATTGTAGAGACAGGGTCTCTATGTTGCCTACACTGGTCTTGAACTCCTGAGCTCATGCAATCCTCCCACCTCGGCCTCCCAAAATGCTGGAATGACATGCATGAGCCACCACGCCTGGCCTTAACTCCTGTTTTGTTAGAAATTCGCACAGGAAAGATGGGAGAGAAGCTGACTTAAGGGAGAAACAAGGTAGGTGGGCTGCCGGGGTGAATGTGGGTAGTTATGACACACAGAGAGAAGAGACAGACTTTCGTCAGGAAGGAGCGGAGAAGAGAAGGAACATCATAAAAATTCACGACCACTCCTCCCTCTCCTGGTTCTTGATTTTCCTCCTGACCAAAAGCAAGTTCCCTTCATCCCTCTCTGCCTAACATCCCATCATTGCAGGAGCCTTCTCTGATCCCAGCAAGCACTGTAGGATTCCATAATTCCTTTTGAAATCAATTCTCTTAGGAAAGGGAGCGGAGAGTTCTCCTATGATGGTCTACAAGAGAAGGTGTGGGTGTTCTGGAAAAGGAGGAGAGCTCCCAAGGCATCTGTTTCCTGAAGCTCCTGTGTGCTCTCCTGCAGTGAGCAAGGCAGGATTTAACAATGGGGGGAAAAGGACAGTTGCTCTAGGTATGTGTTTCCCTTGACCCACAGCAGACAGAGCGTCTCCAAATACACATGCAAGAGGTGTGCAGAAAAATCTGATTCCTCTTCGAGCTTTCCATTCTCAATTCACTTTATCTTTCTCACCTTTGGCTTTCTCCCTAACAGTTACATCATTTCCCCCCACCTTTTTTTTTTTTTTTTTTTTTTGAGAAAAAGGGTTTTTCGCTTCCCCCCAGGCTGAAGTGCAGTGGTACAATCTCAGCTCACTGCAACCTCTGCCTCTCGGGTTCAAGTGATTCTCCTGCCTCAGCCTCCCGAGCGAGCATTTGGGATTACAGATGTGAGCCACCATGCCTCGCTAATTTTTGTATTTTTAACAGAGATGGGGTTTTATCATGTTGGCCAGGCTGGTCTCGAACTCCTGACCTCATGAGATCCGCCCACCTCGGCCTCACAAAGTACTGGGAATTACAGGTGTTAGCTACCACGCCCAGCCTGGTTACATCATTTCACCAGCTTCTCTGTCTATAAGAAAGCACTATTGGCTATTGCTTCCTTTGCTTTTTATTTTATTTTATTTTATTTTTGAGATGAAGTCTCACTCTGTCACCCAGGCAGGAGTATAGTGGAGTGATCACTGCTTAATGCTGCCTTGAGCTCCCAGTCTCAAGTGATTCTCCTGCCTCGGCCTCCCGAGTACCTGACACCACACGTGCATGCCACTATGTCTTGGGAAAAAAAATATATATATATGTGTGTATATATATATATAATTATTGCATTATGATATATATATTATATTATATCTATATAATTTTTTTGGTAGAGATGGGGTCTTCCTGTGTAGCCCAGGTTAGTCTCCAACTTCTTGGCTCAAATGATCCTCCCACCTCGGCCTCCCAGTGTTCTGGGATTACAGGTGTGAGTCACTTCACCAGGCTTCCTTTGCCTTTTATTACCGGGGCCTTTTCCCTTCTCACTCTGTAGACCGCTTTACACTGAGAGCTGCGCCATCATGGAGAGAAACTCAAGATGTGTCCCCAAATGGCAGCTCAGAAGACTGCATCTCAGAGCAATGGCCCACTGCTTCATCAGGTCTCAAAGGACACCTGCGGCAGCTTCCCAGCTTTAAGGGCCTGCCTGGCTCCTTTGCGTGCTCCCTTCAGGCTCACGGACTCTTGGTTCCCAAGCTCTCCCTGCAGATGAGAGGGAAAGAAGGAGGGTGGTGGAGGGAGGTGGGTGGAGGGAGAGGGAGGTGTATGTTGAGTATGCTGTGGGAAGGCTGGGGGAAAGAGAAAAGTAGGGAGAGGGAGTAGAGACAGGTAGAGAGAAGAGATAGAGGTAGAGAGAGGTAAGGGAGGAAGGCCTGGGTTCAAATTCCAGCACTGCCACCTATGTGGCCATCAGACCTTCAACCTCCTTACCTGTCAGATGGAGGGGGTGACTTCAGAAGATTAAAAAGAAGGTAACTAGGCTAGGCACAGTGACTCAAACCTGAAATCCCAGCACTTTGGGAGGCCAAGGCAAGATGACCACTTAAGCTTAGGAGTTTGAGATCAGCCCAGGAAACATAGCAAGACCCTGTCTTAATACATACATCCCTAGTTCTTTACATGTACATGTAAAGTAGGTAACTAAATAATCACAGCAAATACCCAGTGATACTCACTGCATGCCAGGCCCTATTATAAGTGCTTTATGTATCATTATTTCATTCTCACAGCTACCTTGTGAGATTACTATCACTATCCCACCTTTAAAGAGGAGAAGATGAAGCACAGAAAGGTTGAAAGATGTGCCCAAGGTCATACATCTACATGTGGCAGACCCTGGATTCAAACCTAGGCAGCCTGGCTCCAGGTCATTGTACTTCCTTCCCCCTACAACATCCACTGACAACCTTCAATCAACACCAATGTCTTGCCCTCTGTCTTTTGAGATGATTTTCACCATAGGCCTTTGTGTTGGTTTTCAATAAACTTCAATCCTCTGGGTGTTGCGCTATTCAGCTTTCTTTCATTAGTTGGAAATCATTCAGTGAATATTCACTAAGCACCCGCTCTGTGCCAAGCACCATGCTAGTGATGGCTGTTCCTCCAATCCCTGGTTCTAGAGGCATGACTATAAGGTGGCCACAGGCTCACTGCAGGCTCAGGAATGCCACAAGACATACGATACAGAAGTATAATATGATGGCACAGTGAGGAATGGTCCTATGACAGGAGGTAAGAGTTGAATGCCCCTTCCTTGGACCTAGTAGGTTTCTTGCCTGTGAAGGTTGCACTGACTGTAAATTGGAGCACACCTCTGTGCACGTGGTTGGTTCATGCTGTGGAATCAATGTTCCTCTCCCTTCCAAATGCATGTGTTAAACTTGAAATACCCAATAAGATGGTATTTGGAGGTAGGGCCTCTCAGAAGTAATAAGGTTACAAAGGTGGAGTTCTCATGAATGAAAGACACACAAGAGAGATGGTCTATCTCTCTCTCTACTAAGTGAGGACATAGCAAGAAGACAGCTGTCCACAAACACAGAAGAGAGCCCTCACCAGAAACCAACCATGCTGGTGCCCTGATCTCTGACTTCCGGCCTCCAGAACTGGGAGAAAATTTAAAAAAAATATTTAAGCCACCCAGACAATGGTATTCTGTTTTAGCAGTCTGGACTAAGACAGTCCATGTAACCAGTGTGGGTTGAAAAAAACGACCCTAGGACAGTGTCTCTTACTGAGGGTGTAGCCAGCATCAAGAGCCAGGACATGTCTATGTTGTATGGATCCAGCCACTGCAGGAGCCTCTGTGTCTTGTCTCCCAGCCACCTCCCGTCCCCAAGACCAAGAGTGCCCCGGTCACCTTGTGATTACTAAAAATGCTATTCCCAAATGTCCCCCTCATAGGGATGGGACAATGCCAGTCTCCATGAAAAACCACTGTGTTAGAAGATGCAGCTACAAACAGAGACCTTGATATTAAATGGATATAAATTAACAAGAATGCATAAATTCCATCAGGTTTAAAGGTGATTTAGAGTTGACCAGAAGATCACTACGAGAGCCTGGAAAAAGGCAAACCTCGATTAAGTGAGGTACCATCTGGTAGAGGGTGTAGATGTCAGTGGGCAGAGGAGAGAACAGCTGACTATCCTTTTTAAAACCACAGGAGCAATGGTAATCATTGATTAGCCCAAAAATAATGCTGTTGTGTTAGCATATATTCACATACGTGGTATATCACGAACTTGTTTTTCTTTTGTTTTATTGGTTTTTTGAGACAGGGTTTCACTCTGTCACCCATGCTGGAATACAGTGGCATGATCTCAGCTCACTGCAACCTCTGCCTCCTGGGCTCTGGATATCTTCCCTCTTCAGCATCCCAAATAGCTGAGAGTACATGCACAAGCTACCGTGCCTGGCTAATTTTCTTTTTTTTTTTTCTGTATTTTTTGTAGAAAGAGGGTTGAAACACGTTGCCCAGGCCAGTCTCAAACTCCTGAGCTCAAGCGATCCGCCCACATCAGCCTCCCAAAGTGCTAGGATCACAGGCATGAGCCACCAGACCCTGCCACATGAACTTGTAATGTTTAACTGAGTTAGGCCTTCTAAAGCTGAGGTTGGCAAACTATGGATGATGGGCCAAATGTGGCTCATGACTTGTTTTTATAAATAAAGTTTTATTGGAACACAGATGATGCATTGATTTGTGTACTGCCTATGGCTACTTTCAAACAAAGTTAGAGCTGAACAGTTGTGACATACACCATCTGAACTGCAAAGCTAGAAATACTATCTGGCATTTTATTTAAAAAGAAGTTTGTCAAGTCCTGTTCTAGAATAACACATTAGCCTAACAGTTTCTATTTTAAACGTATAGATGGTAATCATTACAGAATGGCGACTTTAAGTTGAAATACTACATTTATAAAAGTGTCAGAACATTAAGAAAACTTAAGGTTTGTTTGTTTTTAGAGACAGGGTCTCACCATGGTGCCCAGCTGGAGCGCAGTAGCTAGTCACAGGTATAAACATAGCTCATATCAGCCTTGATCTCCAGGCCTCAAGCAATCTTCCTGCCTCAGTCTCCTTAGTAGATGCGACTACAGGTGCGTTCCGCTGCACCTGGCTTAAGAGTACTTAAGGTTTATCATATGGATATAACAAAATTACATTCTTGGGAAGTTTGTCAGGAAAACTAGCTCAATAAGAAAGCAAAATATTAATATTAGAAACGTAGCTTAATATGTTTAAGGTCTGTACCTAAATTCAAAAGTGAGATGAAACATTATTCTAGATCTCCTCAAAACGACTGCTAAAATTTGTCTGGCTTGTAAACAGAATAATAAGAACTGCAAGTTGGAATTAAAAGCTTAAAGAGGAGCGAGGATTTAAAATCTGTAATGTGAATGAAATGAATTTTAATTTTCAAAATGTAGCGAAACCTCTGTGCTCTAAAAGGCTAGAAGAGATCCCAAACATCCCATTAACAATCTGTATCACTCATCTCCGTTCGTCTGCATCTCAGGGGGTCAGTGGTAAACCTAACTGAAAGTACTCAAGAACCTCATCTGAGTCTTCACTGTCACCAGTGCCTGAATCCAGACTCCATCTGTGTTGTTTGACCCAGTTCAGAATGTGACTCCCTTTGACAAAGGGCACCATCCTAGGGCAAAGAATTTCACAGAAGAGAAACCTCAAAGAAAGATGACAATGAGAGAGTTAAAAATCTATACATGATGACAACAATATCACTTTATGTCATTTTATGTAGCATTTATAATTTATAAGCCCTTTGAAACACATAGTATATTTGATCTAGTAAACCAGTATAGCAACTCAGTTGTTAACACGAGTTTTGAAACGAGAAAAACCTGGAGTGATTCTTGCTTATTGGTAGCAAGGCCTTAAGCACATTACTAAACTTCTCAGTTTCCTGAACCCTAAGCCAGGGGTAATTACCCCTCCTTCATGGGGTATCGTCAGGACCGAAACAGATACAGATTCTCCGCAACTTAGGATGGGATTAAACCCTATACTGAGTTGAAAGTACCGTAAGTTGAAAATGCATTTAACACACCTAACCTACTCAACATTATAGCTTAGCCTAGCCTACCTTAAATGTGTTCAGAACAGGTAAATTAGCCTTTCCCTGATCATGAGTGATGTTGAGCATTTTTTCATGTTTGTTGGTCATTTGTGTGTCTTCTTTTGAGAATTGTCTGTTCATGTCCTTAGCTCACTTTTTGATGGGACTGTTCACTTTTTTTTGTTGCTAATTTGAGTTCCTTGTAGATTCTGGATATTAGTCCTTGTATAGATGTAATAGATTGTGTAGATTTTCTCCCACTCTGTGGGTTGTCTGTTTACTCTGCTGACTGTTCCTTTTGCTGTGCAAAAACTGATTCATTTAAGTCTCACCTATTTATCTTTGTTTCTGTTGCATGTGCGATACCGCCTTACTCCTGCAAGAATGGCCACTATCAAAAAATCAATAAATAATAGATACTGGCGTGAATGCGGTGAAAAGGGAACACTTCTCCACTGCTGGTGGGAATGTAATCTAGTACAACCACTAAGGAAAACAGTGTGGAGAGTCTTTGAAGAACTAAAAGTAGAACTACCATTTGATCCAGCAATCCCACTACTGGGTATCTACCCAGAGGAAAAGAAGTCCTTACACGAAGAAGATACTTGCATATGCATGTTTATAGCAGCACAATTCATAATTGCAAAAATGTGGAACTAGCCCAAATGGCCATCTATCAACAAGTAGATAAAGAAACTGTGGTATAAATACACAATGGAATACTACTCAGCCGTAAAAAGGAATGAATTAATGGCATTTTCAGCAACCTGGATGGGATTGGAGACCATTATTCTAAGTGAAGTAACTCAGGAATCGAAAACCAAGCACTGTATATTCTCACTTATAAGTGGGAGCTAAGCTATGAGGATGTAAAGGCATAAGAATGATACAGTGGACTTTGGGGACTGGGAGGGAAAGAGTGGGAAAAAGGTGAGGGATAAAAGACCACAAACTGGATTCAGTGTTTACTGCTCGGGTGATGGGTGCACCAAAATCTCACAAATCACCGGAAAATAACTTACTCATGTAACCAAATACTACCTGTTCTCCCGAAAGCAGGTGGAAATTTAAAAATAAATAAATAAATAAATAAATAAATAAATAAATAAAAGAATACTTACATTAGCCTACAGTTGGGCAAGGTCATCAGGCAACACTGTGCACGGTAGAATATCGATTCTTTGCCCTTGTGATCACTGGGAGCTGCAGCTTGCTGCTGTGGCCTAGCATTGTGAGAGAGTATCCTACCACATATTACTAGCCCAGGGGAAAAAAAAAAATCAAAACTCAAAATTTAAACTTCAGTTTCTACTGAATGTGTATGGTTTTCCCAGCATCCCAAAGTTGAAAAATTCTAAGTCAAACCATTTTAAGTCAGGGACTGTCTATAGAGTCTGAAGCCACTTAGGACCCTGCCTGGTACTGAGGTGCAGCATGAATCTCACCTGCTATCATTGTAACCAGTATCAGTTCTAGAAAATTCTGTGATGTCAGAAAGACAGGAAACAGGTACCAGTATCACTCTTTGTTAAGGAAGTTGCCAGGAATAGAGAGTTAAAAAGACTTGCCCAGAGGAATGTAGCCCCTAGGTAGGCAGGGAGACCGTATTTCTGATTCCCACCCCTAGTGGTTTCTCTCCTACGTTTCCTGCCTCTCCTGCTGCATCTCACACTTGACCATGTATCAGAATCACCCAGAGAGCTTAACACAAACTGCAGACCACAGGCTCCCTCTTCCTCTCCCTCCCCACCACAAACTGTGATTCAGGAGGTCTGGGGCAGGGCCCAAGATCTGTATCTCTAACAAGTTTCCAGGTGATGTTGATGTTGCTGGTCCAGGGACCCCACTTTCAGAACCCCTGCTCTAACTCAGTGCAGCCCCTTTAAGGAATGACATCCGTCCTTCCACAGCGTACCTGATGCACACCCATGCGACATTAAAATGTCTGGCACCTGGTCAATGCCCAATAGATGTTTGTATTGGTTTTCATTTTTGTCACAGGTTTCCTGCGTCCAGCTCTTGGTTCTCTTGGCTGACAACTTGATCCCCCAGTCCTTTGATCCATTCCTGCATTGCCCCTCTGATTTGGAATACACAGTTTTCTTTCCAGCTGTGACCTTGGCTGCTTTCCACAAAGACTCCGACTTGCCAGCATGGCTCTGCTCTCTCTGATCCAGCCCGCTGAACTCTCCTTGCCAGACCATAGCCTCACAGGTGGGATCTGCACGCTACTATCTGATGAAGTCAGCTAACCGTCCCCCCACGACCTACCTCTATCATGAAAGACAAGCTTCTCTGCTCCAAAAGAAGGGCATCAATGTGCCCCTGAATCATAGAAAAGAGACGCAGCAGATAGGGCAACAGGAGCAAAACCTCATTCATTGTTTCCTGCTTAAAAAACGAGGAAGGGACATAAGGGAGGATTAAAAAGGAGTGGGAGAAAAAATGAGGGGAAGCTGCTTTGCTCCCCAGAACCTAAAATATGTGATTGCCTGTGGATGGAAATACAATAATAATAATAGAATAATGACAAAATGGAACTAATACTAGCAGGGTTTTCATACCTGAACAGTACTTTGACAACAAATGTTCATATTTCATTTGAAATTTATGAAACCTTTGTGCTTGTAATCCCACGAGCAGTAACATGGTAAATGAAAGTAGCAGGCAGTCTAGATTAATAATATTTTGCTTCATATTGGAAGAGCATTTGAAAGAAGCGGCTTGCTGTATCTATTCCCCATGTTTACGATCCTGGTATTGGAACAGGCTGGGGCTTCTAAGACTGGCTGGGAAATATTCATAGATGTGTTATTAATTTATGGAAAACTGAAGGACCTACCTCAAGGTTTAAGTAGGCCATTTAGAAAGTGCAGGAAGTAGGTGTAAAGATACATAGCAGAATGCAGTGGGAAAAAGAAAAGAGTAGTAGGGTGATTCAGGGCTTAAATCAAGAGCAGGAAGAGTAACTTCAAAAAGCTGTAATAGTTGATATTCTAATAAAGCGTTCTGATGAGAAAAAGCAATCTGTTCACATATGAATTCTACCATATGCTTCTGTCTTTTCATGGTCTAGAAGGCCATGTCAGTAATTTCCAGTATTTACATGGGCATGCAGAATGCCTTTACTGGTTAATGTGAATAAATGGGCTGGATTTACTGTGTTTCTAATGTTCAATATACACACCATGCAGGCTGCTACCAGAGGCAAAGTGGAATTTATAGGTTTGCACTGAATTTCAAATGGATACTGGAGCAAAGCAATGGCAAGCAAGACTGACGTGGTGTCTGATGCTTCTCAGTGGAGGCTGCTTCTGCCTTGACAATGGGAAGGGCATTGTTTCAGGAAAGGGAGGAAAAGTCCAGCTAAGAGTGTAGTCCTTTTTGTTCAGTATTTGCAGAAGCAGTAAAGACCATGGTCTCAGCTTGTGGACAGAATCACCCTTCCCACAGGTCCCTGGGGGAACCCCTTTGACACTACCCCTAACCTCTGACTGTACTCTTCTATTCTATTCTATTCTATTCTATTCTATTCTATTCTATTCTATTCTATTCTATTCTATTCTATTCTATTCTATTCTATTCTATTCTATTCTATTCTATTCTATTTTGAGACAGAATCTCTCTCTGCTGCCCAGGCTGGAGTGCAGCAGCACGATCTCAGCTCACCGCAACCTCTGCCTCCTGGGTTCAAGCGATTACTCCTGCCTCAGCCTACAGAGTAGCTGGGATTATAGGCACACACCACCACGCCTAGGTAATGTTTATATTTTTAGTAGAGACAGGTTGTCACCATGTTGGCCAGGCTGGTCTTGAACATCTGACCTCAAGTGATCCACCTGCCTCCACCTCCTAAAGTGCTGGGATTAGAGGCGTGAGCCACCACACCCAGACTTCTAAATCCTTTTTACATCTTGTTTTTTTTTTTTTTTTTTTTTTTAATGTTGATGAGTCTAGTCAACTCTGAGAATCTTACAACCACTACTTCAGTGTGAAAAGAGATGGTTTTCACAGCTTAAATAATAATTTACAAGGATGAAGAATGAAATCACATCTTCCCCTAGATCAATAATTCTCAGCCTTGGTGCTGCTCATATTTAGAGCTGCAGAGTTCTCTGTGGTAAAGGCCACCCTGTGCAATGGAGGGCGATGAGTAGCACCCCTGCCCTCCATCTACTTGATGCCAATAGCTATGTCACCACACCACAACCAACAAGGTCTCCAGACATTGCCAAATGTCCCCTGACAAGTGACACTGTCTCCACTGCCCTAGAGGAGGGCCCCACACCTGAAACACTACTCTACGATTATTTGCTTCCGTGCACATTTTAAACAAACATAGTTATTTCTGTTATGTTTGTATGATCACAGTTAGGGATTATTTGGAAATAAATAGAAGGTGGAAAATTGGGACTAAATAGGCATATAGGGTGGCTGACAGAGCAGGCAGCATATTTTTGCAATGGAACTTGGAAGTAATAAAGGAAACAGAAAGAAAATTAACTGGAACACAGAGGAATTCCTCTGAGATATGCAGAGGGTCCTGTGGATAGTGGTGGGGATGGGAAGCATATTCTTTGTAGGCTGGATCTCCAGAACCATAGTAAAAACCATGAGATAGAGATAAACAATGCCCAGCCACAAGTACAGAAAGGCAGTCAGTATCTGAGTTGAACAAGAGATGGGCAAATAATTGCTTTTTAAATATACGTTGTCTGCAACAAAGCAACATACATTCACAAGCATCTTGCTGAACCTTCCAAGGAGACAGATCTAAAAGGTTGCTGGCAAGCTCTGGATCGCAAATAAAAATGAATAATATGATGTCCATATGGTTGGGCTTTCAAACTCTTTCGTGGACACAACCTCCATAGCATAAGGCATCCCCAGGGAGAGAAGGGTGTTTAATGACTCCAGTTTTAGCTTTAAAACACCATGCAAAGGATATCTTCTATTACAAAATATTCACATTTGTTTTTACTATAAACAACATGATCTATTCAGCAAAAACAATTGTCTCTTTAAGAAAATATGCCTTGGTTTCCTACGACTTCAAATGAACTCTGGTATCAGTACCCCCAACAGGGAAACCTGGGGCCACTCATACCCCAGTTTAAGAAGCATGAAATTAAGAGGGTCTTCTTGTTTCACAGGGATCATAAACAACATATTTAAGGGACTCCACTGGTGACCCTAGTCCTTCAACTCATTGCTTCCATAATTGTTAAGTTTTATAAACATAGGGGTGAGAGATTCAGGCATATGGCCCTTACAGTCAGAGAGGAAGAGCTATAAATCTACAGGTGTTACCCATAAGAGCTCCTCGGACATCTTAGAACCCAAAGGCAGGCACTCTTAATGAACAGATGTCAGCCAGGTGTGAGCCACTTTGAAGTGGGCATTGCTCTTCTGTAATTCCTTGTAAAGGGGAGGGGTTGATGGAAACAAATCTCCTTAAAGGCAATGGACACTTAGGTGAGGACTGAAGCTTTGGGAACTGGTAAGGAAGCTATGGTTTTGGTTTCTTTAAGTCCTTTCAGAAAATCTTTCAAATATTCAAAAGGAATTGGAAAATGAACGTTGTTGCTTCTCTTCCCTTTACTATTAGATGGAGAGAAATGGACCATATATTAACAAAACCTTAGGAGTTAGACAATCCTGGGTTGAAGTACAACCACACTCTCTTCCTAGCACATGGCTTTCTTCACTGTATTAGTCAGTTTTCACACCGCTGATAAAGACATACCTGAGACTGGGAAGAAAAAGAGGTTTAACTGGACTTACAGTTCCACACGGCTGGGGAGGCCTCAGAATCATGGTGGCAGGCAAAAGGCACTTCTTACATGGCGGTGGCAAGAGAAAATGAGGAAGAAGCAAAAGCACAAACTCCTGTTACACCCATCAGATCTCATGAGACTTATTCACTATCATGAGAATAGCATGGCAAAGGCTGGGCCCCATGGTTCAATTGCCTCCCCCTGGGTGCCTCCCACAACATGTGGGAATTCTGGGAGATACAATTCAATTTGAGATTTGGGTAGGGACAGAGCCAAGCCATATCACTTACCTATAAACTGGGAGCTAATAGTAACTCTTTCCCACAGGGATACTGAAAGGGTAGAGGGAGACAATGCTTTTCTATTTTTTTCCTTTTGGAGACAGGGTCTTGCCCTGTTGCCCAGACTGGAGTACAGTGGCAGCAACACGGTTCACTGCACCCTCAACCTCCTAGGCTCAAGCAATTTCCCTGCCTCAGACTCCCAGCTGGCTGGGACTTCAGTTGCACACCACTACACCCAGAAAATTTTTTAATATTTTTGTAGAGACGGGATCTCACTTTGTTGCCCAGACTGGTCTCGAACTCCTAGGCTCAAACCATCCTCCCACTTCAGCCTACTTCGGCCTCTCAAAGTGTGGAGATCACTGGTGTGAACCACCATGCCCAGCCAGATGATGTTTTCTAAAGCACCTTGTAGGCTGACTTAGGAGTTTTCCTTTCTGTCACCTTTGTCATAAGATAAAACTATGATGAAAATGAAATAATTGTAAACCTTTTGCAAGGTAAGAATTCAACAAAGTCAGACAGATGGAAGTTAGAATCAGAAGTGACCTCCTTTTACCAGGCAGTCTGAAACATGCAATCACAAACAAGGGCAGCACAGCTAAAATTCTAGGCCCTGGGCGTACATCTATTCTCCTATTGCACAAACACCGGGGGAAATACTGTGCTTTTGCTTTTATGAACTTCTAAAGCAATAATGACTTGTATTCAAAGCACTCTTACTTTCAAAAAAAAAAGTCATTAATACATTTTATGAAGTCAGAACCCATTAGTGAAGATGTATCGAGTATGTCTGCTTAGTGGAGATTATCAAAGGGGGTCTAGAATGGCATTGGACATATAGATTGCGGCCTGGTTTCACAAATGGATAAAGACTACAGAAACCTGAACAGAAAGGCTTCAGCCACCTGCAATATTTGAAAACCCCCAGGTATTGATGCGGCACTAAGAGACAACATCAAGCCATCCTGGGTAGGCTGCTGGAGCTCTTGAAACATACGCATATGCAATTCATTTTACTGTATGGTTTATACAGAATCACTGTCAGTGCTTAAATAATTCAGGGACTTAATCGTAGTAGTTTATTCATACATGCTTCCAGGATGTGACTAGAAAGTGCCCAGATGGAGGGACAAGACAAAGAACCAGGTTGGGAGTATCCTTTTGAGTTTGCAACTATGAATATATTCATGTATGTGCCCTACTTCCACCAAATGCTTTCACATCTTCATTCAACAAACATTTCTTCTTTTTTTTTAAATTTTCAGACAGGGTCTCATTCTGTCGCCCAGGCTGGAGTACAGTGGCACAATCATGGCTCACTGCCACCTTGACCTCCGGGGCTCGAGCAATCCTCCCATCTCAGCTTCCCAAGTAGCTAGGACTACAGGTGAATGCCCCCATACCCAGCTAAGTTTGTTCATTTTTTGTAGAGACGGGGTCTCACTCTGTTGCCCAGGCTGGTCTTGAACAATTCAGCTCAAGCAATGCTTGCAACTCAGCCTTCCAGAGTGCTGGAGTTACAGGTGTGAGCCACCACACCTGGCTAACAAACATTATTTATGTGTTCACCATGTGCACTATATCTGGCCCTAGACAACACATGGTCCTGACCCTCAAAAAGTTGGCAGTGTGGAGGGTGGGTTGTTAAAAAGTTATCCTGGCTGGGCTCAGTGGCTCACACCTATAATGCCAACACTGGGAGCCCAAAATGGATGGATCATTTGAGGTCAGGAGATCGAGACCAGCCTGGCCAACATGGTGAAACCCCATCTCTACTAAAAATACAAAAATTGGCTGGGCATAGTGGCGTGCACCTGTAATCCCAGCTACTCAGGAGGCTGAGATAGGAGAATCATTTGAGCCTGGGAGACAGAGGTTGCAGTAAGCCAAGACTGCATCACTGCACTCTAGCCTGGGCAACAGAGTGAGACCCTGTCTCCAAAAAAAAAAAAAAAAAAAAATGTTATCCTGACATTTGTTAAAATGGTAAGGAAGACTTTATGCAGGATTATTTCAACAGGGGTCAAGACTACTGCAATATGGGAGAGAAATAGGACTCAACTCCAAATACAATAAAGACAGCTGGGGCGTTACAGCCAAGGAACAGAGTGGCAGGGGGGTGGGAGGGTCAATGGATGAAAAATTACTACAAGGAACCACAAGGGTAGGAGTATTCCAACCTAATCAACTTAGCAGGACTCTTGCTGAAGGCAGGCAAAGGTGATCAGACACGAAGGGTGAAGGGATTCTCTCTAAACTGACTTAGAATGACTCTTGCAAAGACTGGACTATGAAGATCCAGCAAGGAAAGAGGAGCAAGGCCAAGGCCTAGTTGAGAAGTGGGCTCTGAGGAGTCGAGCTAAGGTTTGGTCAAGGAGTCTGCCAGAGGGAAAGGGGCAGACAGAAGTTGCCCCAGAACATTATGGGACTCAGTCAGAGTTTCTTAAAAAGATATGATGTCTGAGGTGTTCAGGGAGGATGAGCAGGAGTAAGTAAAGAGAAAAATACAAGGCATACAGACAGCATGTGTGTGCAAAGCAGAGTTTGGCAACCTTCCAATGGCGATGTGTAGCTTGAACAGCGTTTCTCAACAAGGTCACTACTGCCTTTTTGGGTTGAATGATTCTTTGTTGGTGGGGCGGAGGTAGAGGGTGGGACTCCTCTGTGTTGTGGGATGTTCTGCAGCATCCCTGACTGCATTAGTCTGTTCTCATGCTGCTAATAAAGACATATGCGAGCCTCAGTAATTTATAAAGCAAAGAGATTTCACTGACTCACAATTTAGCATGGTTGCAGAGGTCTCAGGAAACTTACACTCATGGCGGAAGGGGAAGCAAACATGTCCTTCTTCAAATGGCAGCAGGAAGGAGAGGTGCCGAGCAAAGGGGGAAAAGCCCCTTATAAAACCATCAAATCTCATGAGAACTCACTCCCTATCATGAAAACAACATGGGGGTAACGGCACACATGATTCAATCACCTCCCAGTGGGTTCCTCCCATGACATGTGGGGATTATGGGAACTACAATTCAAGATAAGATTTGGGTGCGGACACAGCCAAACCATATCACTAACCTCTACCCACCAGATGCCAGGAGCACCCTCCCTCAATCCCCTGCGCCTTCCCCAAGTTCTGACAATGAAAAATGCCTCCAGATATTACCAAATATCCCTCGGGGGAAAAGCTGCCCCTGGTAGAGAAGCAGTGGCTGGAAGGATAGATACAAAACTCCAGCAGGACGGGGAGGACAGTTGCCTCCGCTGAGGAGAGCACCTGTGCTGGGGTGTTAAGTTGATATAATGAAGGTAAAAGCCTCTATTCTCTAAATATGGTGGGTTAATATGCAATAGAGAGAGGAAAAATAGAAAGAAGTGAATGGGAGTTAGTGCATCAGGACAGAAAAAGTAGGATTTGTCAGGATTTTTTTTTTTTTTTTAAAGTAACTGATATAATGACTCATCATGAATGATCTCTGAATTTTCTCTCAGAAAATTTTCCTATTTCTGATGAAGAACTAAGGATAAAGATGACGCAACAAGAAATAAAACCAAGCTTTCTATGACTTAAATAAATCACCATGTTTCAAAACATTTGCACATCTTGTCACTTTTATCTACACAGTGGCGCCTCACATTTTTTTTTTTCTAGCTTATGTTTGAAATGCATTTCTATTGCAGAAAACTTTAAGATATAAAGAAAAAATAACCATTCCTGGTCTGTGAATTTGAACTATGGCTCTGTGACATTCTACAAAGATTTCAAAAATTATTTACTACTTTAAAGAACTCCTGTTTCGGCAACAATTAGCAGCAAACCAAGTAGCATTTCATTTGTACCATAGTAGATCTGACCTCACTTGCATTTTCTCTTTCATTTCTAGCACAATTAGCAAAAGAAAGGGAGTGGGCCATTTAACATGCCTTTCTAGCTAATTTTTAATCTGTTCTAATGCATGAATTTAAAAATGCCTACTTGAGGGCTTCAGGGATTACTAAATAATAAACCCTAAAGGTTCCAAAATCCGGTTAATAGTCAGACCTGGAGAATATGAAATATAGTGTTAATTTAGAATAACATAATGCCTAAAAATGAAGCAAGTTAGATCTAATTGAGCTATGAACTGCTTGCCTTGTATTGTGTAATAGAGGCTGTGCTAACCAAGGGTTGCTGAGCTATAGATAACCATTACTCTTAGAAAATATGTTTATTGGGGTCTCTCTCTCTTCATTACCCAACCTCATAAAGTATATGTCTGCGTATTCCGATAAAACATAAAACGGCAAGGCAGAGTCACAATTAGGACGCCCTAAGAAGCTGCATCATAAAATGGTGTCTGTCTCCAAATGATTGTTCACTTAACCGTGATAAATATTTATCAGCATGCAATAGAACAAATCCTTCAACAATCTCAGGCCACACTGAAAATGAAGGACTTTCGCATTTTCGATTCTCCTCCTTCGATAAATACAATCCTTTAATCTACAATGTCATTTGATGAGATTTTGATTTTAAATTATAATTACGACACAGAAACATTAAGAACCTACTGGGTTATTTCCGATATCTACTTAAAGCAACTTGGATTTAATGTTATATCATGAACAGAGACAAGAGAACTGTGTGAACAGTGTAAAAATGAAACTGCTAATTTGGGTGGTTATTCAGTGTATAACCTTTTATGTCATCAGTACCCTCACTGGAAAAAAAAATGCGTTTTAAATGATAAAATAAAGATGAAAATAAACTCCTTAATGATCCCTCCTCTCTTGTTGGCCATGATATGCCAACTGGGGAAACATAAGGAAAACTGAGATATAGATCCTCATGTTCCACTTAACTTGCATGGCACAGGCCTTCGCTGCTTGGATATGGAAACTGTTTATTACCATGTGGCTTCATGCGCAGTCAACAGAAAAATGACTTATGAAAAGAACACTGCCTTCCTGGGTGAGTTTCGGAAATGAAGCCTGTCTCCTGACCAGAGATAACAGTCTCTGCAAGTCAACTCTGTCTCTGTTAGACAGATAGCTAGAGAAGGCATATGGAGCGCAGGGTGGGGTTGCTTATAAACATAAATGCCTTCTGAGCCTTTCCTAAAACAATTGGATTCCTGGAAAAATGTCCTTATCATTGGTTCTCAAACTAGAGGACTTCCCAAAACACAAAGAGTTCGGCCCACTCCCCTTTAGTGTTTCTTATTCAGGATTTCTGGGGTGAAACCAGAGAATACGTATTTCTAACAGATTTCTGAGTGATGCTGGTGTTGCTGGCCTGGGAGCCACACTTTGAGAACCAGATTCCTATAGCAAAAGAAGGATCCAGAAGGAAAAAACTTCCAGTGAACATCTGGTCCTGACTGTATGAATGTCCTTCCCCAATCTACAGATCCCAAATCAACTTGCACTTTCTTTTCTTTTCCTTTTATCTCGTTCTCGTTATTTCTTCCTTTCTTACCCCATCTTTCCTCTCCTCCTTTTGTTTTATTTCCATTTCAAATTCCCTATTTCTATCTCTTCTATTCTCTTCCCATTCCCCGTGGGTCCATGTCCCTCCTCCCTCCCTACCCAACTCTCTCTCTCTCTCTCTCTCTTCCTTTCTTGGCCCTGCCCTCAGATCTTTCCCTCAACATTAATCAGCCTGCCACCAGGCTCTCAACAGTGACCAAGATTACACATACACGCCACATGGGAGAAACACACAAGCCAAGATCTTACTCCTTGGCAAGCAGAATGAGGGGCAATTGTCGGAATGATTTCAAAGAGGGAGGATAGGAGTTCTCTGCTAAGCATTCAATACAGCAGAAACTTCTCTGCCTTTGCATTTAGCACCACATAAACAAAACATATATGGCGGTGTGAAATATACACAGAATAGTTATATACATACTGCTGGCACATTGACTAGATTTTCAACATTAATTTTCATTTTGGGGGCTATTCTTGCATTTTAGGATACATAGTCCCTAGGTCTAGTTTTAACATGCACTTAACTCCCATGGTAGATGAAGACTTATAACAAAAGCGACTATTATGAGAACATTCCTAGATGAGGATCTACCATAGACAGACTTAGCTCTTTATGGCCTTATTGTGTCAGACTCTGAATATTAGACACATACAAAAAAAAAATCACAGAGTGAAAGTTATTAGGCTGCAGAATAGCTTCCCAAGGGATGTCCCCAGACCTCATCACTTGAGTCATTAGAAACAAGACCAAACCAAACACTCGACTCTGCCATTAGGGAACACTCCTGCCCTGGCTGAGGGTGGACAAGATGACCTCACAGATCTCTCCCAGTCCTCCCAGGGTCATAAAAACAGAATGGAAACTCTGACTAGACATCACGCTGCAGGGAGAAGTGGAGATACTAGCAGACTGAACAGCAATATCTCAGGGGGTGGACCATGTTACAGTGAACAGTAAAGAGAAAAAAAAAAAAAAAAAAAACCTTAAGGACTGTGGCCAAAGGACACCCCAGAATAAAAATCACATTGAGAACACTCCCTAGTGAGGCCCACGATGCAATTTTGCAGACAGGGCTGTAAAACAGTATGTGTTCCCTAGTTTCTGATACGTACTATGAGCGCTCCTATGCTCTGACTATAAGAGGAGTGAATTACAAGTATATTTCCTGGCTCCCTCTTTTCTGAAGTTGTAACTGCCTCACTAAAACATATGAGAACAAAGAGAAGCTCAGTTAGGTGACAACGATGGTGCCTCCACAGTTCAGTATGATGCGGCCCATTATAATTATAGTTCAAAGCAGCTGAACTATATGAAACTGAGATTAACCTGGAAGAAGATAACTGGTTCCCCAACCCCATCCATGAGGGCAGAGCCCTTTCTCAGCTGTTAGCAGGGAGGGAGGAGGGTTCTGTGAGGCCCCACATGGCTTCTTCACCTCAGGGATGTTGCAGCTGTGATGCACAGCCTGAGCCAGCGGGCATGCTTGCATCACATCCAGGTCCCGTAATAAATCTGAGGGAACTGCAAATGGGTGGGGTGGAGAGGAATTCTGGACTTGATCTGACTCAACACGCCACAGCTGTCATTCTAACTCAATTGGCCCTAAACTGCAAAACCAGTCATCCCTACCCACCCGCACCCCCTGCTAAGGAACACCCTCATAGTTCACGGGCCCTCCTACTTAGGTAGGTTTTGTATTACCTGTCACCGCTCCCCTTCCCCACTCTGAGTACACCTGGACAGACCGCAGGTCCAACCATACATGAGTCAAGGGCAAATCTGTCGAGAAGTAATGCTCTGCAATCTACCAATGGCAAAGATGACTCATACCAGCGGATTTCTGCACGAAGGAATTGGGAAACCAACTCTGAGCCTGTTGCAGCAGGGACAGCTGATGAAAAGATGCCATGAGGTTGAGTTGAGTTGCACGGTCATGAGCAAAAAAGAAGCATGTGTGAGCCAAACTTGTGAGGGAGGAGAATGAATAAATCTAGCAGCAGTGGAAGAAACTAGTCAGAAAAAGAGAATGCCACAGTTGTGCAGGAGGGGATCACAAGAGACAGTTACCCAAAACTGCCTCCTTTCCTCGGCTTGCCAACATTATCTCTTACAGAAAACCTTTTTCTTAGAAGAGGCGGCACAAGTAAAACTCTGTTCCTTGTGACCAAAGAAGCTGAATTAAATACTCAGAAAATCTAAATTATACATCATGATGAGCTCTTCCTGCCCCAAACCACGACTGTTGGATATTTAACATGAGAACGCCCACAAGTCCCTGAAGACCACGGCTTATCAATGATACTGAAAACAAGAGGTGAGGCATGGCAGCTCATGCCTGTAATCCCAGCAATTTGGGAAGCCGAGACAGAAGGATCACTTGAACCCAGGAGTTCAAAACCAGACTGGGCAACAAAGTGAGATCTTGTCTCCACTTTTCATTTAACTTTTTTATTGTTTTATTATTATTTTTTTTGAGACAGAGTCTCCCTCTGTCACCCAGGCTAGAGTGCAGTGGCACGACCTCGGCTCACTGCAACCTCTACCTCCCCAGTTCAAGTGATTCTCATGCCTCAGTCTCCAGAGTAGCTGGGATTACAGGTGCATACCACCACGCCTAATTTTTTTATGTTTTTAGTAAGCACGGTTTCGCCATGTTGCCCAGGCTGGTCTCCAACTCCTGAGCTCAGGCAATCCGCTTGCACTCCTGAGCTCAGTCAATCCACCCGCCTCCGCCTCCCAAAGTGTTAAGATTACAAGTGTGAGCCACTGCGCCTGCCTCCTTTCTCTATTTTTTAAAAATAAAAATAAATTTTAGGCCGGGTGCGGTGGCTCAAGTCTGTAATCCCAGCACTTTGGGAGGCCAAGACGGGCAGATCACGAGGTCAGGAGATCGAGACCATCCTGGCTAACACGGTGAAACCCCGTCTCTACTAAAAAATACAAAAAACTAGCCGGATGTGGTGGCGGGTGCCTGTAGTCCCAGCTACTCGGGAGGCTGAGGCAGGAGAATGGCATAAACCGGCAAGGCGGAGCTTGCAGTGAGCTGAGATCCGGCCACTGTACTCCAGCCTGGGCGACAGAGCGAGATTCCTTCTCAAAAAAATAAATAAATAAATGAATAAATTTTAAAAAGTGCTTTTAAAGACCAAGTGACACTCTGTGTTTTCCTTACCTGCTCTTTTGGAAACTGGAAATCGAATTTAGGAATATTTCTGGCATAGAACAAAACATGTCATCTGGAGTCAGATCCTAAGTTTTAAATGATGATCCTTCCTACCCCACCAAGGGTATCTGTTACAGCAGCCTACAGACTCATTTATTGAAATTCCTCATCTTAAAACAGAAGTGCTATCCTCACAGAATCATTCATTCACTCAGGGAAATCATTCACTTGGAGTTTATGATGTTTAGTCACAAAAGCATGTCTTTGCGAAACACCTACTGTGCATTATCCAAAGCTGCTAAGTACAACTGTTCTCTTTGCAGTGGGCATTAAGGCATTATCCTTTGTCCCATGCTCTGGACAAATGAATGGTGCAAGAAGTATTGGCTCCAAACTACCCTGAAGGGGAGAAATACCTTTCTTTAAAATTTTATTTTCATTTTTAATTTTTTAATAGGGATGGGATCTTGCTATATTGTCCAGGCCAATCTCAAACTCCTCAGGCAATCCTCATGCCTCAGCCTCACAAACTGCTGGGATTACAGGGGGGAACCACCACATATGGCCTTTTTGTTTCTTCAGAGACAGGGTCTCACTGT
This sequence comes from Papio anubis, assembly GCF_008728515.1. Taxonomy (NCBI): domain Eukaryota; kingdom Metazoa; phylum Chordata; class Mammalia; order Primates; family Cercopithecidae; genus Papio; species Papio anubis. The sequence continues at coordinate 11,321,427 of NC_044993.1, forward strand.
ATCACCTGGGCTGGAGTACAAAGGCATGATCATAACTTACTGCAGCCTCCAACTCCTGGGCTCATGGGATCTGCCTGCCTCAGCCTTCTGTGTAGCTGGGATTACAGGCAAATGCCACCACACTTGGCTAAAGGAAAAATACTTTATTAAAGAGTGGTGCCAACTACACGCATGCAGAAACATTCATCCTCACTGGTGCAAAACAACTGAGCTGAAAGGTGTGAGCCACCTTTAAGTGGCTCTATTTAAACTATTAAACTACTAAGTATTAACTAGCTTAGTAGTTTAATAGTTTAAATAGAGGGTTGTTATTTCATGATAGAAGAGTGGCACAGTGAGTTAGGCCCAATTTTCAAATATCAAGCGATTCTAGCAGATCCTGATTTGTAGGTGTAAAAAATAATAATTAGCAAAAATAAAATAATAGTAACAGCAGAGACCCTTCGCTGAGTGTCTACAATGTCACTGGCTGCGGACTTTACATATATTCATTTTCTCAATTGTGACAGTCATTTGAGGCATGGAGAACAACTCTTCCTAAATAAAAAGGCTTTTAAAAATCACTGCTCCAAATGTGGTCTGAGAGCTGTAAGCATCAGGGACATCTGGGCGCTTGCTAGAAAGGCAGACTCCTGGGCCGCAACCCAGAACTAGAAAATGAGGGGCTCTGGGGATGGGGCGCGAGACTTGCGTTTTAACCAGCTCTCCAGGGGAGCCTCACACCAAAGTTGAAGAAAAGAAGCCCTGACTTAAAGAGTAACTTTCCAAGGCCAAATAGGTAGTAAGCCACAGAGTCACTGCGCACGCGTTTGTGCTGAGTATTGGAAACTGTCCCATCCACTTCAGGTAATTAACGAGGAGCCAGGCTGGGGCTAATTACGTTAACACCTGTAATTCAGGATTCCCTGAGATCAGGAGCGGGAACCCTCAAACCTCAGTCTGTCCCTAGAGACTCTAAAGGACAGAGTCCTGTACTGGCTCTTTGCTTCCTCCCCTCCCCCACACTTTTTTTTTTTTGTATATGGAGGAAATCTTGGGCGGCACCAGCCCCGTTTTTTGAAGTCATAATTAAAAGGGTTCTGATTCAAGTATCTAGGATGTTTCCTTTATTGTTTTATAGATGAATGTGAAAAAACTGAGTTTTGTTTCGTTTTTTTGAGACAGGGTCTCTCTCTGTCACCCAGACTGACGAGCTCACTGCAGCCTCAACCTCTGGGCTCAAGCCATCCTCCCACCTCAGCCTCCCCATTATCTGGGACCACAGGTACATGCCACCATGTCCAGCTCATTTATTTATTTATTTATTTTTGAGACAGTCTTGCTCTGTCACCCAGGCTGTGGCATGATCTCGGCTCACTGCAACCTCTGCCTCCCAGGTTCAAGTGATTCTCCTGCCTCAGCCTCCCAAGCAGCTGGGACCACAGGCATGTATCTCCACGCTCAACTATGTTCTGTATTTTTAGTAGAGATGGGGTTTCACCATGTTAGCCAGGCTGGTCTCGAACTCCTGACCTCAGGCCATGTGCTCAACTCGGCCTCCCAAAGTGCTGGGATTACAGGCGTGAGCCACCACGCCTGGCCTAAATTTTTTGAGTTTTTTGTAGAGAGAGGCTCTCACTGTGTTTACCCAGGCTGGTCTCAAACTCCTAGGCTCAAACTATCCTCCCACTTCAGCCTCCCAAAGTGCTAAGATTATAGGCATGAGCCACCATGCCTGGCCAATAAAACTAAGCTTTCACCAACACAGCGTGTACTGTGCCCAACACTGGGCTAAGTGCTCCATACCGGAGCTGTGCAATGGGACATTCTACTGTCATGGAAACGTTCTCTCTGTATCTGTGCTACCCAACGTGGGAGCCACTAGACATGTCTGGATGTTTAGCACTTGCAATATGTGACTGAGAGACTTAATTTTTAATTTTATTTAAAATTTAATTTAGCTTGAAATGGCCCCATGTGGCCACTGGCTACCTTAAAGTATTGGATAGCCCAGCTCTGCATGGCTTTTTTTTTCTTTTCTTTTCTTTGAGACAGAGTCCCTGGTGCTCAGGCTACAGTGCAGTGCTATGATCATGCCTCGGCCTCCTGGGGCTCAAGCGATCCTCCCACCTCAGCCTCCCGGGTAGCTAGGACTACAGGCACTTGCCACCATGCCCAGCTAATCTTTGTAGAGATAGGTCTTTTTACGTCATCCAGGCTGGTCTTGAACTCCCGGGCTCAAGCAGTCCTCCCACCTCAGCTTCCTGAGTAGCCAGGACTACAGATACATGCCACCACACCTGGCTAATTTTTGTATTTTCTGCAGAGATGAGTCTTGTTATGCTGCCCAGGCAGGTCTTGAACTTCTGGGCTCAAGCTATCCACCTGCCTCAGCCTCCCTCGGTGCTGGGATTACAGGCATGAGCCACCACGCCCAGCCTAGATGCCTTTTCTTATTTAAACTTCACTCTAAGCCTATGAAGGCTGAAGCTAATGTTATCCCTATTTTACAGATGAGAAAACTGAGGCTTGCAGAGGTAAAATAAAGAACCGATAGGCACCCATGGAGTCAGTTAGCGGTAGGTCCGGGGTCCTAAGCCAGGTCTGCTCTGACTAGAGGATTTGCAAGGCACAAAAGCACTCAGCTGCCACTGGTTAGGGAGCCTCTGGGAAGCTGCTGCTCAGAGCTCACCTAAGCAAAGGCGGCAGCAAGGACAGCATGGCCCCTAAAACAGTTGCCTCTGAGTATCTCTTTCTCCAGGCAGCAAGACGGCTGCTGTACTCTTGGCAGCCATCAATGAGAAGATGTTTGGACATTATTCTCATGTTACTAAATGTGCATTTTCCACTTAAAAATAAGGAGCTTCTGTCACAAATGATTTATATGGAAACAATACTTCTCCTGGAAAGGAAACAGGAATAGGAGCTTTTTACTGTTTCTTTCAAGACTTAAAAGAGGTGGGGGGAAAAGCCTGTGTCTGTATTATATTTATTTATTTTTTTTATTTATTGACTTATTTTTTGAGATGGGAGTCTCGCTCTGTCACCCAGGCTGGAATGCAGTGGCACAATTTTGGCTCACTGCAACCTCTGCCTGCCGGGTTCAAGTGATTCTCCTGCCTCAGCCTTCTGAGTAGCTGGTAGCACAGGCCCACATCACCAGGCCTGGGTAATTTTTGTGTTTTTAGCAGAGATGGGGTTTTACTATGTTGTCCAGGCTGGTCTCGAACTCCTGATCTAAGGTGATTCACCCGCTTCGGCCTCCCAAAGTGCTGGGATTACAGGCGTGAGCCACTGTACCCAGCCACTTCACCCATCTTTCTATCCCTACCCCATCACCATCATGGTAAGAAATTGGTTCCAGGATCTCGGACACCTGTAATCATTCTGTACCTTTCACACAGCAGGTCAGCAGGGGAAACGATCCTCCCTGAATCCATCCCTTAGTCCAAGATGCTGGTGCCTCCACAGAGTAACCGCACCAGTCTCAGCTTCACCAAATGGCATCCCTGAGATTCTAGAAACAGGCTTGGCAGTTGCCCCCTTCCGTGCTCTCCTGTTTCTCCACCAAGGATGGGAGGCAATACGGTTATGGGAGGAAAAGGGTCTACGGCCAGGGTGAACTGATGCAACATGCCGGGTCCGCTCTGAACAAAGTGTGCAGTGCCACCCTGGGTACGTGGCTTAACCTCTCTGAGCCTCAGTCATCTCCAGAGTAAACTGGGAAGCACACATGGACTCTTCACGGGGTTGCTCTGAGGAGTCAATGAGGGGATGCATGTAGAGCACTTAACCCCAGACCACGCACAAGAAGAGATCTGAAAAAAGGTGAGTTTCCTATCGCTCCTCCCTTCCAGCCCTCAGTCAAAATCCTGACCCTCTTTTAGGTTTATCTCAGACCCAATCTTACTCACCATGACTTCCCTACCCTCCGAGACTCCGTGTGTTTTCCTGTTTTCATATTTTACAGATCTGTACCTATGCCTATTGTAGTTATTTATACAATTATCACATTTTGGCATGGACTCAGCTTCCTGAGCACTGGATCTCTGCCTTGCCCAGCTTTTCCTTCCAGGTTGCAACTAACACGTGGTCCTGCACAAACAGGTGCTCAGATATTTGTTGAAATGAACTTCTATAAAGATTGAGGCCAAACTAAAATAAATCAATTCATTCATTCATTCACTCAATATAGATATATGTTTTTAGTCAGAGGGTCTTGCTCTGTTGCCCAGGGTAAAGTGCAGTGGCCCGCTCATAGCTTACTGCAGCCTCGACCTCCTGGGCTCAAGCGATCCTCCTGTCTCAGCCTCCTGAGTAGCTAGGATTACAGGTGTGAGCCACCACGCCCAGCCCATTCACTCACTATTCATTAAGCACGTACCCTATCAAGTGCCAGGTAAGGCCATTGGTACTCAGGACCCAGGAGAGACCAAGGCAGACAAAACCTTGAGGCTTCATTCACTTTCCAGTGGGGAGGGGGAGGGCAGTGAGACAATTAGGAAGTAGACAGATAAAACAGAGAAATGATGTCTGCTAAGGAGAAAAATAAAGCAGGGTACAGTTTCAGGGACGGCAGAGTTTGCAAAGAAATTGGCCATTTTAAATAGTGGCTAAGGATGTCATCCCTGAAAAGGAGATATTTGGGCAAAGATTTGTAGAAGCGGAACGAGCTACTGTTTAGAAATAACATGAATTTGGAGGCAGGAAATTATATGCCTAAGAAATGTTTGGTTCTGTATTTAGAAGGAGAATATAAAGGAAATAAAATGTGACATCACTGACCAACCTCAGTTCCCATGTTTCCTCTGTTTTAATACCAGCTAATGTTTTCTGGACATGTCCTATGTGCCAGGCCGTGCCCAGATGCTTCATAGAACTGAGTTCACCACCAAGAGATAAGATAGACACCAGAAATGGAAAAAGTCACCACGTGCATGCCCCAGGCAGGCATCATAAAAGGCGAAAGTCAGGTGTCCCACACTGTAAACAACCGGGAGTGTTGGGGGTTGCACCTCTAAAAGGATCCATCCCTAACCCTCCTAGAGCAGACGGCTGCTGGCTGCTAACGAGAAACTGACCACAGAACAGGCTCAGGATGTTTGAACTGTGTTTTTGAGAGAAGCTGGAAATCCGAATTTTTCTGTGAAACTTCCCAACTTGAAAACGTTGGCAAGCCATTACAAGTTTTCAAAAACAGGATGCAGTCCAAAATTTTATTTAAAAAGTGTTTTCAGGATGTATGTGATCTGAACATTGAGTTTTCAACCTCTGGCATAGAGAGTAGGTAACCAGTAGACAGAGGAACCGAAAACATTTGTAAGAATCCTGTCAAACAGCTGCCTGACCCCTAAACCCTGAGGCCAGGTATAGTTCATGTTTGAAAAGAGCCTGATTGCCTGGGACCCCCTCATGTGCCTGCCCAGGGGACAGCTTTGGGGTCTGTAAACACTACGTCTTTATGTGTAGACGCAATATAATGCCTGCAGAGATTTGAAAGCAAAAACAGCTCATGGTTCATTTAAAAAAAAAAAAAAAAAGTACACTAGGTATTAATAAAAAGTGTTTTTGTTGCTTTTTTTAAAATTTGCTTACGTTCTACCAATAAAAATGCATTTGGCAAAATAGTCCAGAGGAAACACCGTTTTTATTCAAAACTGTTTTTCTTCCCCTTTCCCTTGTTATTTCTAAATTAACTTATCAATAATGTATTAAAGTAATACTCAAAAATGGAACAATACTGCACCTTTAAGAAAATATTATTTTTCCTGAGGTCCTATCAAGGTAAACTTCATCAGTATTCAAAGAATGAGCAAAGCACTTCAACAATTTATTTCAATAAAAGAAGACTTAGCTGAAAGGAGTATAAATGATGAGAACTTGCTTTAAACTGATTTATTCCCTGCAGCAATAAAAGGAATGTTTCTTCACTCAGCTGTTTAATATGCAAATATGCAGAACATCCAGCCCCTGACAGCACATCATTAATAAAACCTTGCACTGAGCAGAGCGCCCGATATTTCATCCTGATGAAAATACATGATGATGATTTTAGACTGTAGACTTTTAGAGTTGGAACAATGTGCTTTCCTGGTGTTGCAACCCACCAGTCGCCCAAGGTGGGGGTGGGGAGCTTTTTAGAGAAGTGATCCAATTTCTGCAACAGGAAGTCCCAGTGTTAAAAAAAAAAAAAAAAAGAGAGACAGAGTAAATATGGAGGGCTGTTAATAGCTCATGCTACCAAGGCCTAAGTGACAAGATCTGAATGGAGGGCAATACAGGAACAAAAGGGGCAGAAGTCTGAGACCCTTGCTTCTTTAGGGGATGGTAGCATGTTAATTTTCTGTGTATTTTTTTTTTTGGACTCTGTAGAGAGCATCCCACTTGTTATGCTTGATGGTAGCTTTATATTCAAATGGAACAAGACAGCAAGCTATAGAGAAGACACAGGGCTCAGGAATTTGAACCCTTGGGGGCTCTCAGTCTGGTTGTCTGATTACTGTCCCAGATTTGCTTATGGAGTAGTAACGTCTGGATTACTCTGAGATTCTGAAACAAGCAGTGGAGAAGAAGCTGAAAAAACTTCTTTGTACTAGATCACATGCTTTCCCTTTCCATTAAAACCTTGGATTGATTTAAAGGGTATGTGATGGGACAGTTAAGGATTTAAATTTTTCCCCTCTTCTTTATGACTTCTTATATTTTCCAAATTTTCTATAATGAGTATGCCACAGGTATGACCAGAAAAGTCATGTTTTTAAATATATATATATATATATATTTTAATAACTTTTATTTTTAGTAGAGACAAAGTCCCACTGTGTTGCCCAGGCTGGTCTCAAACTCCTGGGCTCAAGCGATCCTTTGTCTTGCCCTCCCTAAGTGCGGGGTTGTCGGCATGAGCCACTATACCTGGCCAGAAAAATCATGTATTTAAAAATTTAATTTGTATTTTTTAAAGCCATCTAGACGGACTAGTGCCCAGGGACATCTGAGGTTGCGAGCACCAGGGCGGGTGCTTTTCACTGCTTTGTGGAACCATCATATAAACCCCCGTGCTTGCTCTCAGAATAAATATTTGTGAAATGGTTAAATGAGTTACTAGTTGTAAGTGCTTAGAACGGTGCCTGGAACATGGCAAGGCCCATAAAAGTATTTGTTAAATAAATAACCAATAAATTAGATTAAATATTTAAAGTACTTTAGTCCGCAGAGATGAGTTTCTGTAAATATTATTTATTTATGTAGATGAAGGATATGAAAACTGTTTTTTTAATCTTTACATTAATCTTCCTACAGTGTATAGTTCTTGTCTCAATTATAGCTGTAGCTTAGAGAACTTCTGTATTAAAACCCCAGCTTCTCCACTCGATTCCACGTGATCTTGAGTGAGTCACTTACCTCCAGAAACCCCATTTTCCTCACCGGTTAAATATATATAAAAATAATCCTGGCCGGGCACGGTGGCTCAAGCCTGTAATCCCAGCACTTTGGGAGGCCGAGACGGGCGGATCACGAGGTCAGGAGATCGAGACCATCCTGGCGAATATGGTGAAACCCCGTCTCTACTAAAAAAAAAAAACACACAAAAAAACTAGCCGGGCAAGGTGGCGGGTGCCTGTAGTCCCAGCTACTCGGGAGGCTGAGGCAGGAGAATGGCGTGAACCCGGGAGGCAGAGCTTGCAGTGAGCTGAGATCTGGCCACTGCACTCCAGCTCGGGAGAGAGAGCGAGACTCCGTCTCAAAAAAAAAAAAAAAAAAAAAAAAAAATAATAATAATAATAATAATAATAATAATCCTACTTATTTTGATGAACGTTTTGAGGATTCAGCATGATCATCCAATCATCTATGTAAACATTCAGCACAGTGCCTTGCCTAGAGCAGAGGCTCACATGTACCACTTACTGAGCCCTTACTGTGTAATCAACGTCGTACATATATAATATTAACACAAATATTTAAGATAACTCTTCAAGGTAAGCGTGGTTAATCATGTTTCACAGAGGGGATAATAAGGGTAAACAACTTAAACAAACCCATGCTTACACCTTGGTCTTGAACTTGGGTCACCAAAGCCTACATTGTATACTGACTTTATCCAGATCTGTTCTTTCTTCCAGGGGAAAAATAAAAATAAAAATAAAAAATCAGATATAGTGATTGTTTAAAAATATATGGGAAGAGTACATGTCCTTCCATTACTTCTCTTTTCAACTGCAGTCATGGTCAAAGATTCTCCATTTGTTCTTGTTTATTTTTGTTGAACATGTATTTAAAAACAAGTTAGGTTACAGGGCAGGAGGTAGGCAGGAGATAAAGGCAGGTGGCAAGAAGTGTGGAATCTAGCGCTTAGCAGAAAATAGTAAGAGTTAACTATGAAGTTCTAGCTGGCTGCGGTGGCTCACCCCTGTAATCTCAGCACTTTGGGAGTCTGAGGCGGGTGGATCAGGAGTTCGAGAACAGCCTGGCCAACATGGTGAAACCCCATCTCTACTAAAAATACAAAAATTACGCCAGGTGCGGTGGCTCATGCCTGTAATCCCAGCACTTTGGGAGGCTGAGGTGGGTGGATCACGAGGTCAGGAGATCGAGACCATCCTGGCTAACACGGTGAAACCCCATCTCTACTAAAAATACAAAACATTAGCCGGGGTGGTGGTGCGCGCCTGTAGTCCCAGCTACTTGGAGGCTGAGGCAGGAGAGCGGCATGAACCCGGGAGGCGGAGGTTGCAGTGAGCCAAGATCGCACCACTGCACTCCAGCCTGGGCGACAAAGCGAGACTAGAGACTCCGCCTCAAAAACAAAAATAAAATAAAATAAGCTGGGCGTGGTGGTGGACACCTGTAGTTCCAGCTACTCGGGAGGCCGAGGCAGAAGAATTGCTTGAACTTGGGAGGCAGAGGTTGCAGTGGGCCAAGATCGTGCCACTGCACTCCAGCCTGGGCGAAAGAGCAAAACTCCATCTCAAAAAAAAAAAAAAAAAAAAAAAAATGAACTGGTTGGAAAGAGTTGCATGAGGAGTGCTTCTCCACATCTCTCCTGTGCACCCCACATTCCTCCCTCTCTCTGTCACAAGTGTGCTCTTCATCCAACCAAAACAGTAAGTCTCAAAGCCAAAGGAAAGAGAGTTGTTGGATTTTATTTCCAAATATTTCAATTATAAATCAATCATTTAGCAAAATTCCATGAAGTTTGCAAAATTTCTCTTTGAATCAGTTCCCATCGAGAATCCAAAAAGTCTTGGGGGCAAAATTTCAAGCAGTCTCTTGCAGGTTTTAGTAAACTTCTCCAAGCTAGTACTTTCCATGTTTCTGATTTTATGTGCTCAGTAACACACCCTCATAACTCAAATGGGATGAACCAATTAAACATTTCCCTGTAGTCTCTAAAATAGCTGCTCTTGGCATGTTTTTTGCATGGCACAAACCTCTGCGGGAGGATACGATAGAAATCTTGCACTATTTAAATATAGAATTGGGACATCAAAGAAAGGGTTGTATTGAAATAACATGGATAATTAAGGAAGTGGAGAACAGTAATAACTGATTTACATAAAATGCTAATGAGTCTCTTGACTTGTTTGGCAATTTGCACTTTAGGCTTGGTAACGGTGGCTCCAAATTTATGATCTAATTTTTATTTTAATATTTTCTTTTAGCAAGTCGTAACCAACACTAATGGGTGCCTGCCAATGTCTAACTCCTTTCTCCTTCAACCATCCAGAAGCTTCTCTTTCTGATCAAGTATGCAGGGCTTGGGGATGTAACTAGTCTGTGAGTTTCCTGGAAGCCGTGTTTTAGTGGGATTTTGTGTTATGGTGCTGGTGTCGTTACCGATGATCAACACTGTTCAAACGTTCACAGTTGACTAAGATAATCGGGCTAGAGAACAAATGAGGTGTTAGAGAAGTGACGGGCTTCCTTGTACAGCCAGCTCTCTGCTACTCAGAGAAAGAGACTGGGGCAGGGCATCCTTTCTCCAGGCTAGTGCTTATCCTGCACCACTCCCCAGTGCCTTTCACTTCCAAGAAGAAATTATATGCTCTGAAAATTCTGGTTTTATTGTTCTCTTCTACTGATCTCACCTCACAGGGCCACAGCCTCCCGTGAATGAGAATGAGGACTTGAGCTGTTCGTTCAGGACATGTCTGCACGTTGACCTTCAGCGTACCCTATTTCCCTCTGAGCCCTCTAAGCATGATCCATTGCTTTCTCAGGCCATTCCCCCTTCACCCCATTGATGGGTTTCAAAGCTACTTAAATTTCCAAGTCCTGACGCGCTGCGGCGGTGGCCGGGGCTCTCAGCCTTGCCCTCTTATGGATTGTGCAAGGTCACCGCCGGGGAGAGGACGGAGGCAGGCACAGCATTTATCAGGATGTATTGCTTTACTTTTTCTATCCATCACCAAGGCGATGATTCTATTTTAGTGAAAATCCATTGAACTCCGATCAAGTCAGATGGCTGTTATCATTGGAAACTCAAGAGCTGTCAGGCCATAATCAGTACAAATGCCAGACCCTAAAATGGGGGGCTCTGGACCAGTGATGGTTCCCTGGGAATCCTTTTGGTCATTCTCGTTTTTAAAATTTCATCCGATCACTTTTATTTAAGTATCTTTTCAGCTGTTCTCCTTGCAAATGATAAGATCTGGATCTGCAAGTGGGAAAGAACCCGTTACAGGCAATTTAGGCACAGTGTGGAGACACAATGACTTCTCTTGCCATGCTACACTGCCCGTTCTGGGCCTAATGACCTGGCTACCCATCAGAATACCTGTGCATGCCTGAATGATCACAGAAACCGGAACATGAGGAGTGCATACACACACATTCCAGTCTTAGTCAAAATCACCAATCTCTACACTATTTTGTGGTCTCTTCAATATATACATTTTCTGATCATCACACTCGGCTATAGAGCGCAATGTTAACAAGCACTTCAGCCTTGAGAGCTCTATTTTCATGATAAATGCCCCTGCTTGCATTTGCATGTGTATGGGAAGGCTTCATGCTACGGTTATCCCCTTGAACATGGAAAAGGAAAATTCTAAAGCTCCCTGAAAATTTCCTTGGGCTTTGTCTTCTGGTCATGGATTTAATTAAATCTGACATTTAAATAAAATTATTTAAAGGTATTTGCTGCCCTGCTGGTGTCCTAAACTTTTACAAAAGTGGAAAGTTGTGAAATAGGATAACAAAATGCTTTTTAATCATGATCCTCTAGCTCAAAGTGATACTTAACTCTTAGCTACCCAAAAACAGGGGATGTTCCTGCTTTTGGGGAGTAGATGGCCAAGGACCATATTTCTTCCACTACCCAGTTGAAGGCCAAATCTTAATGGGTTGGAATGAGAAGGAATGACATGACTAGTACCTTTGTGTCTACCTCACCACTTTTTAAGATGTAAAGCCGTTTAATTTACATGTATTTTTCTACTTTGCAATCCATACCTTTATTCCTTTTTATTAGCAAGACAAATTGAATATCGATGGTGCTTTCCTAAATATACTTACTTTCTAAATAATAGCATTCTAAATAATAAGGGTAGCTATTTATTGGTCACTTACGCTGTATCAGGCATCACACCAAATGCTTTACATACACTGTCTCATTTCGGCCTTAAAATCACCTCCAAATGAGGTAAGGAATCTCCACTTTATAGATAAGGAAACCAGGGCTCTGAGAGCACCAGCAATTAATCAGGTTATCATACAAACTAGAAGGGGCAGGGTTGTTGTACTAAATAAACCATCAAAAGTATCTACTGGTTTCCTAGGGTCACAGGCACATTGTCTTAAAACCACAGAAATTTATTTATATTTTATTTTTAAATTTTTGAGACACAGTCTCATGCTGTCACCCAGGCTGGAGTGCAGTGGCACAATCTCAGTTGACTGCAACCTCCACCTCCCAGGCTCAAATGATCCTTCAATCTCAGCCTCCCAAGTGGCTGGGACTACAGGTATGCCCCACCACACCCGGCTCATTTTTTTTTTTGTATTTTTTGTAGAGACGGGGTCTTGCGGTGTTGCCCAGGCTGGTCTTGAACTCCTGGGTTGAAGTGATCCACCTGCTTCAGCCTCTCAAAGTGCTGGGACAGGCGTGAGCCACTGTGCCTGGCCCAACAGAAATTTATTCTTTCACAATTCAGGAAGCCAGAAGTTTGAAATCTCAGTGTATGCAGGATGAGTCCCTTCTGGGGGTTCTGCAGGAGAAACCATTGCAGGCTCTGTTCCAGCTTCTGGTGTAGCCACAGCCTTGGCATTCCTTGGCTTATAGATGGTGTCATTCCAATCTTCACCTCTGCCTTGACATCACCTTCCTCTCTCGGTGTCTCTGTTCTGTCTTTCCTAAGGACATTCTTATTGGATGAAGGGCCCACCCCAAACTAGTATGATCACACCCACGTCTCTATCTTTACATTAGTTACATCTATAAACATCTTATTTCCGTGTGGGTGGAGTGGCTCACGCCTATAATCCCAGCACTTTGGGAGGTCAGAGCAGGACCTGTCCAATGGTTTGAGTCCAATGGTTTGAGACTAGCCTGGGCAAGATGGCAAGACCCTATTTCTATTTTTTTTAATAAAAATGTATTTTTTAATTAAAAAGGCCTTATTTCCAAATGAGGTTACATTCTGAGGTTCCAGATAGACATGAATTTGGGGGGACACTATTCATCCAGTACAGCATCCATCTGGAATCCAACCCTGTGACTGGCTGGACTCTGAAGCATGAGTACCTAGCCATTATCCCATAATCCACATTCAGAGGGTGACGTGATTTCCAATCGCACACCTCTCATAAGTTTCTCAGAGATCATCCCCAATAGTTCTCATAACGTAACATACCAACGCAGCATGTGGCATCGCAATGCTCATAATGCTTTTCCTGCATATTTCGTGGATGAACCAAGGTCACTGGGGAGCTTGGAAAGGTGTTTCCTTCCAGAATCATGGGAGGGTCGGAAAAGACAGATGCACAGAAAAACATCCAAGGATATGACCCTGGGTAGAACAGTGGCTGGCATTCAACACACGCTGCCTGGCCTTCCTAAACTCCAGCTGTGGTTAGAGCTAGACCTGCTGGTGAAAGGGAACCAAAGAATAAGAGGTGAACAAGAGCTCAGCTGGTCTCTACTGATGCAGAGAAGCCCTCACAACAAAGATGGAGCTTCCGGGGGCAGCCGGAAACAGGAATTTAAAATTCTTGGCCACCATTCATTCCCTCTTCCTGCCTCTGGAGGAAAAAGCAAAACAAGCCAAATAACAGCTCTACATTATTGGTGGGGGAGGATGAAGGGAGAAAAGGCAACCATTTTGAGAGGACTTGCTCTATTAGTAAGATTCTGCTTATGAAAAAGCAATACACGTGCAAGAAAGAAACGTAACATGGAGAGAAACTTGATTTTTCCTTATCCCTAAAAAACATCTTATTAGAGATTATTTTGAATAAAGAAGTCTTCTGAGTCATTGAAATAATCAATATGGGTACCACGTGGGATGCATGGATGCAAATTTCAAGGGAACACGTATTGAAGGGATGAAAAGCAATTATCCAATAAATTGTGTCTAGTTTTTAGCTCAAAAAAAAATTCTAATACTTTTGGAATAGAAACAAGTGACATATTTGTGTTGGATATCTGAAACCGACTCATTTAGTTCCTGTTCACTTTTCAGCTAGGTCAGGGTTTCTCAACCTGGGCACTTTGACATTTGGGGCTGGGTAATTCTTTGTAGTAGGGACTGTCCCATGGATTGTAGGATATTTAGCAGCATCCCTGGCCTTCACCCACTAGATGACAGTAGCACTTCTTCCTCCTTCCAGTTGTGACAACTAAAAAATGTCCCAGACATTGTAAAATGTCCCCTGGGGAGCAACGCTGCCCCTCAATCCTACCATTCTAGTTGAAAAAGTTGGAGTTAAAACTCCTTTCCAGACTCCCTTGCAACTTTGTTTACAGACACAAATGCATCCCACCAATTGCTTAGGCGCTGCCAAGGGACACTTGGGACAGCAAATGTGAGGGAAGGGCCATATCTAGCTTCTTTGGGGCTTCTCCTCTTAGCAACGGAGTGTGCGAAGGAAGTTTTCTGTCTTCCGGTTCCGGGGTCCCTTCTCCAGCTTCCTTGTGGTGGAGATGGGGCCACAGCAATGGAGGCAGCTTTGGCTTATCCACCCGCTTAGCTCCAGTTGTAGCTTCAGTGGAAGAACCTTCCAGGAGGGTCACTTCTGTATTATTCAGGAAGCTGTTCTGAACGTCAACCTCAAAACTACTCTTAGCTCTTCTAACAATTCTGTAAGTGCCAAATTGCCTTTATTAAATCTCTCCCTTTTAAAAACATAAAGAGGTTCGTATATTCTATATGGAGGCCCGAAGAAGAGAACCTGCCAGGGAGTTATCAAGTGAACACCGTGTGTCTCATCAGGAAGACTCAGACATGCTCTGAAGGTGCCCCTGTCTGAGCTGCTGCACCTGCTCTTTCCTTGTACAGAATGCACTTTATTCCCTTCCTTCCCTACCACTCACCTTCCAGGGTGGTCCACCTACAAACACCCATGTAGATTCCAAAGCCCATCTGATGCCTGCTCTTCTCAGGGGTAAAGCTTCCTCCTCCTTATCCTCACCCCCTGCTGTCACTCCTTCACCTGTTCCCAGCAGACAACTACTCCTATCTCTCTCCTACCTCTCTTGGTAACTTTGTCACTCCCCTTGCCACACTAAATGTTCTAATTGTTTATTCCTGCTTGTTCTTACTAAACTGAAAGATCCTAATTCATTCTTAAGTTCCCAGTGCCTAGCTCAGAGTAAGAATATAATGAATGAGGAATGGATACACAAAGGAAAGAATGGAATCTTGTAATGTCATTCCTGGTTGCCTCACGACATTTATCTGGTGGTCCTCACCCTCAAAGTACTTAGGGAATTCCCAAGAGGAGTCAAGACAAAGAGGAGAAAAGATAGGTGTAGAGGCATGAGAATTAAGTTGTATGTTTTTTGTTTGTTTGTTTGAGACAAAGTTTCCCTCTATCGCACAGGCTGGACTACAATGGCATACACCTTGGCTGACTGTAACCTCCGCTTCCCAGGTTCCAGTGATGCTCCTGTCTCAGCCTCCCAAGTAGCTGGGATTACAGGCGTGTGCCACCATGCCTGGCTAATTTTTTGTATTTTTAGTAGAGATGAGCTTTCACCATGTTGGCAAGGCTGGTCCTGAACTCCTGACCTCAAGTGATCCACCCACCTCGGCCTCCCAAAATGTTGGGATTACAGGTGTGAGCCACCACACCCAGCCAACTTGTAAGGTTTTGATGGCTAGTATATTTAAGAAGAGCTTTGGCTAAGAGCAGCACAGAGTGCAATGTGATGGGGCAGAGGGCACATCCTAGAGACAGACAAGGAACACACACAGAGGTGTGGGATGGAAATCATGCAACACTGCTTGGTAACGACTGATGCCTTATAGCAAAGGAAAACAGATGCAAGCTGATGCGACAGAAAGACAGAAACAAAGGAGATAGCGCTTAAATGAGTTCATTTGAACAATGAGCATAGTAATGGGTGTTCTCATCAATATTCTATTATTTTCATCAGTATCTTTTTTTTTGAGACGGAGTCTTGCTCTGTCTCCTAGGCTGGAGTACAGTGGCATGATCTCGGCTCACTGCAAGCTCTGCCTCCCGGGTTGACGCCATTCTCCTGCCTTAGCCTCCTGAGTAGCTGGGACTACAGGCGCCCGCCACCACGTCCAGCTATTTTTTTGTATTTTTTAGTAGAGACGGGGTTTCACCGTGTCAGCCAGGATGGTCTCAAACTCCTGACCTCATGATCCGTCCGCCTCAGCCTCCCAAAGTGCTGGGATTACAGGGCGTGAGCCACCGGCGCCCGGCATATCATTTTTAATTTTCTAAAAAAGTAGGATGCAAAAAAGTATATGTATATTGAGATAACCCATTAAATAAAAATGTCAGCCTGTCCAAGCTCAAAAATGGTGTTAAAAGAGACTTCCAGCTCTGTCTCTAGAAAGATAGTCTGCTATGAGGGGCAGAAACCTAAAATTTAAATGCCAAAGAGTTGCAGACGTGTTTACCCACAGAGTTTCATGGAAGCTGCTAGCAAACACATAAACTGGAGGAGGAGGAGAGGGAAAAATATTATTTTAGACCTGACTGAATTTAAAAAACAAGTACACAAAGATCCGATACTCAAAACTCCTCTGATCATTATGTAAGAGACTTTTAATTCAGCCAGCAGTTGGGTTTTAGGGTTAGAGATAACAGGAAGACAAATGAATTTTCCCCAAACCCCTTTAGAGCCCTTTTGTGACGGAATTGTTACCCCCTGGACATCAACACTGTCTTGGGAGAAGCTGCCTTCTGACTTACATCTGAATTTAGTATGCAGCCTCCTTAGGAAGCCTCCTTAGAAGGCTGCATGGCATGAGAATTAAATGTAAACTTTTATCTTTCCTTTCTAGATCTCCTCCTTTCAATCACTAATCTCTTCAGGAAAGAACACAACCAAACAGTCCCATTAGGTAAGAGGCAGATGGAACTGATGTAAACCACCCCCCCGAATTAATGGACCTGCTCTTTACTGCACGATGGCCCTTCCCAAGATGACCTTGCCAATCAGCAGATCTTGTTTTGTCTGCATTTTCCAGTGACTCCAGGCCCACATGCAGCTGAAGGAATCTGCTTTATTTCTCAAGGCAGTACCCCAGTCAAATGGTTTTAGAGGCTAAATAAAATTTGCTGACCTAGGCAGATCTTTAAAACAATTTTTTAAAGGCAAATTACAATATTCAAACTTTGTAAAAACAGGCTCTAAGTATGTAATGGCGTGACACACTGGGGCTTGGGTTGTTGTGATGTTGTGATGACACGCTGGGATCCCTCTAGGCATGGTGACGGCAGTAAGGAGCCACATTATGACACAGTTACAAGTAACCCCCAAATCTCAGTGTCTTTTTGTGTGTACATTTTTTTTTTTTTAAAAAGGGTCTTGCTCTGCCACCCAGGCTAGAGTGTGGTGGGGGGATCATGGCTCACTATACAGCCTTGATCTCCTGGGCTCAAGCAATCCTCCTGCCTTAGTCTCCTGAGTACCTGGGACTACTGTGGCATACCACCACACTCAGCTAATTTTTTAATTTTTTGGTAAAACAGGGTCTCACTATGTTGCCCAGGCTGTTCTCAAACTCTTGGCTTCAAGCAATCCTCCAGCCTTAGCCTCCCAAAGTGTTGGGATTACAGGTGTGAGCCACTGTGCCCGGCCTCCAAATCTCATTATCTTGGCCGGGTGCAGTGGTTCACATTTGTAATCACAGCACTTTGGGAGGCCAAGGTGGGTGGATCACTTGAAGTCAGGAGTTTAAGACCAGCCTGGCCAACATGGTGAAACTCCATCTCTACTAAAAATACAAAAATTAGCTGAGCATGGTGGTGCATGCTTGTAATCCCAGCTACTTGAGAGGCTGAGATAGGAGAATCGCTTGAACCCAGGAGGCAGAGGATGCAGTGAGACGAGATGGCACCACTACACTACAGCCTGGGCAACAGAGCGATTATCTTAAAGCCACATCAGGGAAGCACAATTTTTCCAAGTCTGTCTTGGGTCAGTTTGCAATTCTTGCTTTTGTCCTACCTCTAGGACTCACCCTGACAGGGCAAACGGAATCTGGAATATTACCAATCTTCGTGGTGGAGGGAAAGGAGATTATGATGCAGCATGCTGGAGGCTCTTCAAGTTTCTGCCTCAAGGAGACACACGTCACTTCCCCCCAGACTCCATTGACCACAGCAAGTCACATGTCAGGAAAGTACGGCCTTCCCATGTGCCCAGATGGAGAGGGAAAACTCAATAGTTATGAGTTATACTCAGTAACTCAATAATAATAATCATAATAATTCAATTAATAGTTATATTCAAATTCGCAGTTGTGAATATCCCTTCTGAATCCACGATGGGTAAGGCAATGTCACGCATAAGTGAAAATTCTCTTTTCTAGGTTCCCTTAGGATGTGTGTGACAAGATGTGTCAGTGCCAGAATTCAGCCCGTGATTCCAGAAGCCGGCGTGCCAACTTGGAAATCTGTTGCCCGTCATCAGAGCTCCCTACTCCAGGAACCCGGACCACCACAGAAAATTCCACAAAGCCCCGGCCTCTGCTATCTTTTGTCCCCATCGCGTTTACCTAATAGATGATCCTACCAATTCCCATTGGCAGCCCTTTGTAGTGTAATGAACAGGATGCAGGCTGATGAATGCAGCCGCTGCACAGAAAACGTCAGTTCTTTCATTAAGCAAACCTTCCCAAGTTCATTGTATTGAACCAGGGTTGAGGCTATTAGGCTGACACATGACAGAGCCAATTCTAGTCACATTGTAAGTGCCTATTCATGTTTGGCAAATTCCGTTTTACGCACATGCACACATTTAGAATTGGACTCTTGTTGACTGCAAATTTTTTCCCCTTGAAATCTATTTTCCTATTTTTAACTGTTAATAATTAAGAAAAATCCCACTTTAATAATTGAGTCTCAAAGAGCCTAATTCAGGGAGAACATAATGGATGGCCACACTGAGTCTCTATTCTGCTGGCTGTACAGTATGCTTGCTCTTCCTAGACACACTGATATGGATACACTGGGCGCATCTGTAAAAGGGAAAATCGTAAAACATTTGGGCACAGAGTTTTGACACTGCCGGTTCTTCACTCTGCTCACATTTTAAGAGGGAAATATTATTTACAAGCTTGGAATCCCTGCTAGTGAGAGGGGACAGGACTAAGGACATCCTTCCAGGGTACAGACTGGGAATGACCTAGCCTGAGCAAGGAAGAAGCTTAAAGCATCCACAGCAGCCAGGAGCCGTGACTGCTCTTTCTGCAACCTGCCACTTCCTCCATGGGCGATCATACCACAGCACTCATGCAGCACACATACAGTGGATGCCTCCTGGGTGGCCAGCCCACACTGGAAGTCAGGGTGTGTACACGAAGAGTGAGGGGCTTGACCAGAGGGAGAGAGACAAGAAAACTGACCATTACATTTGAACATGCTTAGTGTGGTCATGTTTCCTGAATCCACCCTGTTTTCTCTATCTCCATTATTATCACCTGGTCACCTCAATGGCTCTCTTCGACTCCTGGGTCACCTCCCAGCATATCCTTCAGCTTTCACTCCTGCCTCCTACACATTGCCCTCCTCATTGCAACCATGGCATCTTTTAAAAGTGTGATTCAAATTATGTCACCTGTTTGGTTCCCATGTCCCAGTAGTGATCACCATAACTCAAGTAAAATCCAGACATCATACAGTGGCTGCACATGTGTGGTTGGCCCCCCTCTTGATGGCATCGCCTATCATCCCTCCTGGCTCCAAGCCCACTGGCCACTTTCTCTCCCTTGAACACATCAAGTGTGTTTACACCCCAGGGCCTTTGCACTTACCACACCTGGCCTTGGGATTTTCTTTGCTGAGATCTTTGCATGTCTCTCTTCATTCAGGGTGTAGTTCAAATGTCACCTCTCCAAAAGCCACCTCTGATCACATACACAATCACTATCTTCTTCCCCTACTTTATTTTTATTTAAATGATGTAAGACATGTCAAGGCATATCCTGGATGTCATAGTCATCACTGCCAAGACATGCCATAAAAAGATATCGGAATGAAAATATAACTTTGCCCTAACACTTGTATATGGATGTTCATAGCAGCATTACTCATAATAGAAATAAATTAGAAGCAACCTTTGGAAATGTTTATAGAAGGGTTACCCATCATAGTCAGAAATAACCAGATGTTCATATCGCAGTATTATTCATAATAGCCAGAAAGTGGAAATGACACGAACTGTGAGTGGATGAATGAAGTGTAATGGATTGACAGAATATTATTTGGCCATACAATGGGATGAAGCATTAGATTGGTTCAAAAGTGATTGCACCAACCTAATACTAATACATGAAATAACACAAACCTTAAAAACATTAAGTGAAAGAAGTTACTTGGCCACATATTGTATGATTCCATTTATATGAATTATCCCAAATAGGCAAATTCATAGAAATGAAGTCAATGCGTAGTTATGAGAGATTGGGGGTATGGAATGGGGAACGCCGGCTAAGGGGTACAGGGTTTCTTTTAGGGGTGATAAAAATGTTCTGAAATTAGATAGTCGTGATGTCTGCACAACTTTGTGACTACACTATAAGCCAATGAACTGTCCACTTTAAAGGGAGACTATTGCAGTACTGAATAATCTCAGTCAAAAAACCAAAGCGATAGGATGTGACTTCTAAGATTAAGTTCAAAACCACCCTGGTTGCAGTCTCTCTCACCAATTCCTACACTCTCACTTTCTCACGTGGACAAAAGCCAGCCGCCACGTTACAAGCAACCCTTTGCAGAGGCCCATGTGGCAACACCCAACAACCAACAGCCAAAAAGCTGAGTCCCAGAGTCCAGGAACCATCAAAAAACTGCATCTTGCCAACAACTGTGCAGCTTGGAAGTGGATCCTTCCCGAATCCAGCCCCAGTCAATGACCACCCTCGATTACAGCCCGCAAGAGGTGCTGAATCAGGCTCAATGCTTCATCCAAAGAAAGCGAGATGATGAATGTATGTTGTTTTATGTTTTAAAAAAATAATAGAATAAAAATCAAGCCCATGACCGCCCGGTGCTCCTTCTGCTTTCTCACATTGCCTTCCTCATCCTGCATTCTTGGAACGGGTCCCAAGGGCCTGATAGTGGTATCAGGATGAGCACCTACATGGCAGGTGCCCAGTGAGGTTTTCTAGAATTGAGTAATAATTTCTAATACTGTTTTCTCCACATAAAGCTAGAAAATTCTCTCAATGAGAAACAGAACAAATGAAAGACAGAAAAAAACTAGATGTCTCATTATGCTCTCATGTTTTCCAATCCCTTATATATAGACGAAATGCTGACCAAGACTCTCAGTGAATCCTGGTGACCTTGCCTTGCCCCTGACAGCAACAGTCTTCTAAGTACGGATAGCAGGCGGTTCTAAGATCTGGCCTAGGTTGTACCAACCTCACTTATTTACTAGGCAATTCATCCTCAGAGTAGCTCTCCACCGTGCCTCCCTGTAAAGCACTTAATCCTCACTGCAAACCCCAAAGTCAGAGCATTCACTACTACTACTACTACTACTACCACCACTACTACAATTATTATCATTTTGAGACAGGGTCTCGCTCTGTCACCCACGCTGAAGTGCAGTGGCACCATCTTGGCTCACTACAATCTCCATCTCCTGGGCTCAAATGATCCATCCACCTTAGCTTCCTGAGTAGCTCAGACCGCAGATACGGATCACCACGCCCAGCTGATTTTTTGTATTTTTTGTAGAGATAAGGTTTTGCCTCAGGCTGTTTACCCAGGCTGGTCTCTAACTCCTAGACTCAAGTGATACACCCGCCTCAGCCTCTCAAAGTGCTGGGATTACAGGCGTGAGCCACTGTACCCGGTCTATTAACTACTATTATTAAAAGATGGCATCAGTCCAGAAACAATTTGCACTGCCCTTCCTTGAAGCTCTCCCCCAAACATCCCATGCACAGAGCCCCCACCTCCTCCCCATCCTTCAGCAACACATCTCTTCCAAGAGAGATTTATTACAGGGCTGTCGACACAGTCCTACCTTTACGGAAAAAGATAAAAATAAGAAACACCTTGCAAGAAGATGCCATGGTGAAAGCTAAATCATAAATGTTTGATAAGGAATGATCAAATCCAGACAAATAACTGTTCAATCCCACTTTGTATTAAGCAGATAAAGTCATACAGAAAATCAATGTGATGTATTGAAAGGGGAAAAAAAAATTGCCCAGCTTGGGGATTGGACTACACAGTGTTATGAAGTGGTCGCTTCAGAAGAACCTTACAATACAATAGCAACATAAATTTTAAAAAATGGCGTGCTGATTGCTGACTTGTGGGACGTGTCAATGCATTCCCTGACAGTCCTCTCTGTTGCTGCTGCTGGAGATAATTTCTGGTGGGGGCGGGGGGGACACAGGCATTCTCATGTGTGAATGGTAGAGAGGAAATTGGTTTAACTATTCTAGAGGACAATTTGGTAATTTTGGTGAAGTTAATTGTTTCAAAGATGTACACAGTGCCTTTGTTCTTCCACTTCTGCTGCTGGAAACCCTCCCCCGCAATATCCTTGCTCAATTAGACTAAATATACATGCAGGAACATTCAATACTAAGTCATGTGTAATAGTAAGACATGGCTCTAACTTCAACATCTATAAATAGGAATGCATATGTTAATTACATGACACCATGTGATGGCATACTATCCATCATGGAGTATTAGGAGGTTGAGCTACATGTGCTGGTACCAAATAATCTCCAAGGCACTATTAAATGGAAGGAGTACATAATAAACAAAACGTATCCAATAGTCTCAGTTGCATGCATTTTTTAAAAGGCTACCCGTATCTGCATCTGATGCTAAATGCATATAACGTTTCTGGAGGAATCCATAACAAACTTTTAATGATGGCTGCTTCTTTGTGAGAGAGGTTTGGGAATGAGGAAAATCTTACTATCTTATTGAAAGGTCTGAAACGTTTATCCTGGGCTTCTATTCCTTTGATGGATTCTTTTCCCCAAGTGAGTAGGGAGCTGGTGGCAAGCAAAACAACAAGCAGAAACCACACAAAGAAACAGTAAAAACTTTTGCAGGAACAAGAGGCCCTGAGTTGTTTTGTGAATTCTCTGCAAAAAGACAGAAGGAGCTTTGAATGTTACTCATGATATGCCCAGCCCAGCTCCTCTCCCACTGGCAGCTGAAAAATGAACGTTGTGTTAAGTGGCCCCTACCACCTCTCAGGAAGAATATCAATGTCTCCAATTTCCTTTTGTTTCCCCAAGCCCACAACATACCTCCTCAAATAAAATGAACCATTGTCTGCCAGGGAAGCGGACCTTTTGTGTGCGGAAGTGCATTTTAGTGATGGGCTCACAGTGGTCAGTTCATATCTACCACTTATTCTTTAAGGTAATAATAACCTCCCTCCTGCTGATAATATTTTATATAACCTGTAATTAAAAACAAAAAAAGCAGCACAGTCCACAATAGTAAACAGATGGGAAAGGCCCTCTGAAATAGAGGATACGGAAAGCTTGCTAAAAAGAGCACACACTTGCAGAGAGAAGATAAACAACTCTGGTGTCACTATGGTGAATGATGTGTTTGCTTTGAGGTGAAATAATAGGAAATGAGGATCAATTAACAATGTACTGATGAGCCTACAATTACCGGGCTTTTCTGCATGCACTAACAGCATGTTAAATTTCTGGTGGTGACAGCCCTTGGGATGAGAAGGCGGCTGATAGTTGAGCCTGGGGACCGGGCTTTGCTCTTCTGAAATAAACGTGTAAGAAGAATCATGCTGTGTGTCTAAGTAAGAATGACTCGTTAAAAAAAGACAACACTTTTCTCCCTTTATCTTTGACATGACACTTTCTATCTTCATGTGGGCAAATATACCAACACTGTCATTTTTCAAAGACTTTGGGGCACTGGTAAAATGGAAAGGAAAAAGCTCCTTTAGAAAAACAAACGTAACTCTCCTGGCCCGATCCAATGGAGGCAGAGATGAGTAGTACAGTGCTTTGTAAAGCAAGAGCACTTTGGAAACATTTGATAATTGATTCAAATAAGGTCTTGAAAGGGTTTTTTTGTTTGTTTTTTTTTATCTTGCATTTTTGATCAGAAGTTCTCAAACTTTAGGCACCATAGAATCCCCTGGAGGGTTAAAACTAGATTGCTAAACCCTACTCCCAGAGTTTCTAGTTCAGGAAGTCTGGGGTGGGGCCTGAGTGCCGGCGCGTCTAACACGCTCCCAGGTGACCCTGATGTTGTTGGTTGGGGACGAGCCTTTGAGAACCACAGGCACGATGGTTAGGAGCTCAGGCTGCACAACTGAAAAAACTTGGCTGAATTCCTGATTCTGCTACACTGTTATCTCTGTCACATAGTCATTGAATCTATTTGTGCCTCAGTTTCCTCATCTGTAAAATGAGGATAAAAGTACCACCTGCTCATACTGGGTTAAACAGCATTCCCCCCAAATTTATGTCTACGCCAGCATGTGATTGATTTTTTTTTTTTTTTTTAAGATGGATTCTCGCTCTGTTGCCCACGCTGGAGTGCAGTGGCGCAATCTCGGCTCACTGCAACCTCTGCTTCCCAAGTTCAAGGGATTCTTCTACCTCAGCCTCCCAAGTAGCTGGGACTACAGGCGCACATCACCACACCCAGCTAATTTTTCTATTTTTCGTAGAGAAGGGGTTTTGCCATATTGGCCAGACTGATCTTGAACTCCTGACCTCGTGATCCACCTGCCTCAGCCTCCCAAAATGCTGGGATTACAGGCGTGAGCCACCATGCCCAGCCCTAATAAGTGATCTTATTTGGAAATGGAATCTCTACAGATGCCACTTGTTAAGGTAAAATGAGGTCATCCTGCATTCCATGGAGCCCTAAATCCAACGACTGGAGTCCTTATAGGAAAAGGGAGCAAAGACACAGGTGAAGACAGCCATGTGAAGATGGTGGCAGACACTGGGGTTCTGCTGCCACAAGCCAACCAATGTCAAGGATTAATGGCAGCCACCAGAGGCTGGAGGAAAGGCACGGAGCAGGCTTTCACTCAGAGCCCCAGGAGGAACCAACTCTGCCAAGAACTCGATGTCAGGTGTCTGGCCTCCAAAACTGTGAGAGAATAAATCTCTGTTGTTTTCAGCTATCTAGTCTGTGGCACATTTTTTCAAGGCAGCCCTGGGAAACTTATACTGCATTACAGAATTCTTGTGAGGATTAAATTAGTGACTACACGGCAAGTATTTAGAGTAGGACATGGCACATGATGCCCATGACTTAAGTAGTAGCTTATATTATTATTTGGGTCTTATTAATACTTTGTTTCATTACTGTGCTATTAAAAATACCTTCTCATGGAAAGAACCAAAACTACAGAAAAGAGGGTAAGGCTGGGGTTCTCATCCGGGAGTGATTTTGTACCCCAGGGGTATCTGGAAGTATCTGCAGACGCTTTTGGTATTGCAAGTCTCGAGGAAGAAGATGCTACTGGGGTCTAGCGGGTAGAGGCCAGCGATGTTGCTAAATGTCCTGCAATGCACAGGAAATCCCCCTCAACAAAGACTTTCCTGGCCTAAAATGTCAATAGTGCCGAGGTTGAGAAACTCCAGGATAAAGTGAAAAATCAAAATCACTTGGCCTCTGAGTCCACTTTGCAAGGTGAGAACAAAAGTAATTTATTATTACACTATACTTTCTAATGAGATCAACACTAGGCTTTGCACACTACTCCAGCCCCTCTGCCCCGCTCCCCTCTAAAAAAAAAAAACCTGTGTTAATAAAAAATGACAACAACGAAAAACCGTGAGAGGGAGCCTCAAGCAGTTATTCTGCGCCATCTTCCACGCTAGAAAAGGCAATGTGACCTCTTGTCCACTGGGAATCATTTTCCATCACATCCAAGGAAATTCGAGAGGGGCCTAAAATCTGTCATCAGAACCTGACTGCAAGAGACAAAGGTCCAGTGGGCTGTG
The DNA here is from genome assembly GCF_008728515.1 of Papio anubis. Classification (NCBI taxonomy): domain Eukaryota; kingdom Metazoa; phylum Chordata; class Mammalia; order Primates; family Cercopithecidae; genus Papio; species Papio anubis. The sequence goes on from NC_044993.1 coordinate 11,347,034, forward strand.
GGCTTCTGGCTTCAGTCCCAGCCAGGGTCACATCTTTAACTAGAGGAGGGGTTAGACTCTGGGTCTGCTGATGCTTCTGTCTTCTTTTAGTGACCGCAGTGTGCATCCTAGGGGCAGGAATCCACCTGGACTCTCACTGACAAGCTTGTCCAATATTGTTCTTGACATGCTGCAGGGCCCTGGGCGTCAGGAAGCACAGGCTCCTTTAGAGGATGGGGGAGAACTATGAGGAAGAAGGAAAATCCCCTTCCCCCCTCCTCATTTTCTTCCCACCTGTGGGTTAAGGGCAGTTGGAAGGGTGGAAGCCAGAGAGGAGCATCCTCACTGACCCGGGCAAGGATGGCAATGAGAACAGAAGGGGTGACAGTGGAGATGATGACAACGGACAGACTCAAAGAGAGCAAAAAATGACAAACCTCAGTGATCAGCAGGACATATCGGGTGGTGGTGAGGGTGACACAGGGGCCATACTGGCAGCCTGGTGTGTCAATTGTGCAACTGCATGAATGATGGCACCACTCAATTAGCCAGAAAGCCCTACAAGGGGGCTGCATTATTTTCAGAAATAAATGAGTACGTGAAGCAAAATGCTCATCCACTATGTGCCCCAAGACCCTAACACTCCAGAATCTCAGCATGGACCAGACGCCATGATGGTCAGAGCAGCTGTGTATCTACAGCCTTCCCTAAGTAGAGCGGCTGTGTATCTACAGCCTCCCCTAAATATTTTCCTGTTTCCTATGAAACACGTCACATCTAGAACTCATCAATCTTCTGTGTCAGACCAATCTGCCTAAGGATTGTGGTGCTTGGGTTTGGAAGGAACCTCTTCCCTTCATCTTCTGCCATGATTGTAATTTTCCTGAGGCTCCCCTAGCTGTGCTTCCTGTACAGCCTACAGAACCATGAGCCAAATAAGCCTCTTTTCTTTATAAACTAGCCAGCCTCAGGTAGTTCTTTACATCAATGTGAGAACTGACTAATACAGGCACCAAGAGGGGACAGAGAAAGGACGTGCATTTTGGAGTGGGTGATCCCAAAAAGGCCTCATCAGCTAGTATTGATCTGCCACTGAAGGATGATGGGGAGACTGAGGCACACAACAGTGATCCTTTCACACACACACACACACACACACACACGTTATAAGAAACAACAGAGTGGCCGGGCGCGGTGGCTCAAGCCTGTAATCCCAGCACTTTGGGAGGCCGAGATGGGCGGATCACGAGGTCAGGAGATCGAGACCATGCTGGCTAACACGGTGAAACCCCGTCTCTACTACAAAAAAAAAAATACAAAAAATTAGCCGGGCGAGGTGGCGGGTGCCTGTGGTCCCAGCTACTCGGGAGGCTGAGGCGGGAGAATGGCGTGAACCCAGGAGGCGGAGCTTGCAGTGAGCTGAGATCCGGCCACTGCACTCCAGCCTGGGCGACAGAGCGAGACTCCGTCTCAAAAAAAAAAAAAAAAAAAAAAAAAAGAAACAACAGAGCATAACTTTCATCCTCATGTTGACGTAATAATTTTGATCCTTCCCCATCCCTTACTGTACGGAAGCAAATCAGAAAGAGGGAAGAATAATCCACACCCCTATTTCCAAACAGACCTTGGCACTCAACCTATATCTCACTCAATTTTTTTTTCCCCTTGGCAAAACCAAGGCTTCCCCTCAGGCTGTGCATTGCGGATTTTAAGATGCACAAAGATAACCACGCTTGAATACAGAGCTGGAACCCTGAGGAAAGGAACACACACAGACAGCCCACAGGGTCTGTGAAAATCAAGCCCACATCACCTAAATATAGTCTAACTTCTAAATAAGGCTTCAAATCACAGATTTGTTTACTTTCATTTGGTGATAATTGTTCACAGCAGAACATATCAGAAAATTCTATAATAGGAACCACAGCCAGGAAATAGTAAATAATTAATCACCCTCCCTCCCAGCCTCTTGCATCTCTGTTGATATAAATGACCGTATAATTCCAAACCCAATTATCACTACTTAGCCGTTCCATTTTGTAGTTAAAACCCCACAAAATTAAAGTGCATCAATTGTTAATGGTAATAGACCAAACAAGGGATTAAAGATTATTTTAATGTTTATTTCCTGTCAAGAGATCTTTTGGCAGGAAACACAGCAGACAAAAGGCCGCACACTCAGATGAGATTCATATATTTAAATCTTCTAACTTCTAGAAACATTATGGATATAATTACTTGTTTAATTTACTTGTTCCCTCAAGATACAGGCTGAGGAGATCAGGCCAATGTTATTATATCACGTTCTCAGAAAGGATAGGCACCGCTCGGTAGCACTTTGTAGGCTGTTCTCTCTAAGTGATCAAATCAAATTAGTGACCACGCCCCACCACCCTGAGAAGCCGGATGAGGCAGAGACAGAGAGCGGAGTCTGAAGGGAGTGAGACCTCAGTTGCATTCTCAGTCTGCAGCCTGTGGCCACCGTGAGTCCCTGAAGCTAGTCTGAGTCCAGTTTCCTTAGCTGTAAAATAAGGTTGATCAGGACCAGGATGCAGTCCAGGTGAGAAGGTCGCAGAAGACTTGGGGAAAGCCACAGAGTTAGCCAAAGCAAGCAGCGACACAAAATGTAAACCCAGACATTTTCATGTGGTGGCGCTCATTTTAAATGTGGTCACATAGATGATCAATGCTTAATTAATCTTTCTAAATTATCAAGATTATCGTGTACACATATACACATATGCACCCCCCCCTCCCTAAGAAAAAATATGACTGCTACATTGAGGGGACCTTAGGACCCAACTGAAGAATCACTGGTCTATTTCCAAAAATCAAGACAACAGTATGTTCTACGACAATGTCAAATCAAATAATTAGGATGTGGGTTAAGAAAGGTTAAAACAATTCACAGGCTCCCAAATCTTATTTTTAGGTTTTATATTGGATATGTAATTATATATACACACATACACATAGAGAAAGAAGGGTATAGATAGGTAGGTAAATTAAAAACAACTGATCACCTAAAAAACTATTTCTATCATGGAGAAATCAGAATCTGAAAAGAACGCAGGCCTCTTCCCTCAAAGAGTTCAGTTGATTGTTCTACCTATTTCTTTTCTGCCACTTTCATTAGAATATAAAAACCATGAGGGCGAAGATAGCATCTGTTTTGTTCATTACTGTACTGCTAACATTTAAAACAGAGCGTAGCACATAGTAGGTAGTTGATAAATACCGCTGGTGTGAAGGAACGTGATGAGAATGATGACTGTATGATAATTTTATATTTTTACAAAGGGATTTACATCTCATAATTCCCTTATCAGTATGCTAACTTCATTTACCGATAAAGAGTCTGAAAACCAGGGTGTTCAGGGTTGTGAGCTCTGTCCAAATCACCCACCCAGGTGAAGAGCTGAAGCCAATCTCAACTCACACTTTCCGATTCTAAATCCTGCGCTCAGCCTGAGTCACCACCTTGGCCTTTGAGAGTTTCTCTCTACCTGGATTTAGGAGAAGGCATTTTGGTTTACATAGCAATATGATGACTCCAGAAGTTTTTGCAATAGTGTGGGTTCCCAAAGCTGGATGTGACCTTGAGCAAATCTTAGTTTCTCTGGATCTCTGCTTTGCCGTTTGTAAGAATATTTGCAGTGTGACATGTGAAGATGTTTGCTCAGACCTCTTGTGTGATTATAGATGTGTCCTGCCGCACCTAACAGACAACGTGATTCAAACCCAACTCAAAATATTAGGTTGGTGCTAAAAGTTACTGTGGTTTTGGCCATCACTGTCAGTGGCACAAACTGCAATTACTTTTGCACCAAACTAACAGCTTATTTTACAACCAATGGAGGTTCAGGGTAGGAGGTCCATAGGACAGCTGAATCAGCGGCTCTAAAGTGCCACAATGAACCCAGGTTCTTTCTACTTGCCCCTCTGTCCTACACGGGGTCATTTTCAACTGAGGCCGGAGGTGGTCCGAACCCAAACTGGCCGCTGCTAGTACAGGCTGCCCCGACGTCCACAGGAAGCAGAAAGTCTCTCATCCTTGCGTATCTGTTTTAGGAGTAGGAGGCCGGGCGTGGTGGCTCACGCCTGTAATCCCAGCACTTTGGGAGGCCGAGGCGGGTTGATCACCTGAGGTCAGGAGTTCGAGACCATCCTGGCTAACACAGTGAAACCCTGTCTCTACTGAAAATTCAAAAAATTAGTCGGGCGTGGTGGCGGGCGCCTGTAGTCCCAGCTACTCGGGAGGCTGAGGCAGGAGAATGGCGTGAACCCGGGAGGCGGAGCTTGCAGTGAGCTGAGATCGCACCACTGCACTCCAGCCTGGGAGACAGAGCCAGACTCCGTCTCAAAAAAAAAAAAAAAAAAAAGAGTAGGAAACCTTCCCCACAATCACCCCTCATATCCATTGGTCAGAACTGTGTCATATGCCTATTTCTAAACCAATCACTGGCAAGGAATACAGTATTATGGGCTTGGACTAATCTCACATGCCTATTTCTAAACCAATCACTGGCAAGGAACACAGTATTATGGGCTTGGACTAATCATTGGAGGCAAAAGGATTTGGGGGAGTCATCCATTATTACTGCTCTGATTACTTTTACAAAAAGTGCAAGGCAAAAATAAATAGTAAAATCAGCCTGAGTCCTTTTTAAAAATAGTGTCCAAACTATAAATGGCCTAGCTGGGCAACACTAGGGAATGGTTACATAGAATACAATTCATTTACATGGTGTAACCTTAGGAAATTATTAAAATATTTTTTCAAGTAATGTTTAACGACATGAGAAATTCTTTTTAAAAAATTATATATATATGCCTATATATTATGAGCCCAATTTGTTGAAAAGAATGCTATCACTAAGAAAGAAAAGAACATATAACTAAATATTAAGGGTGATCATCTCACGCTAGTGAAATTAATAGAGCATTTTCATTCTCCTCTGTCCAAGTTTCTAAATTTTTCTTCGTTTTCTTCTCCTTCTTCTACCATGCACATTATTTATTACCATAATCAAATAACAAAAGTTCATTTTTCAAAGTAACAAATGATGTGTGAACTCCAGAACTGTGATGGGCAAGGGGGAGTCAAATCAGGTTCTATGCCTGGGTCCGATCATATAATTTACTTAAGGTCAGTATTTAAGGAAGATGAATAAATTCACAGTCTAATAAAAATATACACACATATAAAAGAAATATCTGCTTGTCTACCAACTCTATTTTTATCACAGAAGAATCTGAATCTGAAAAGAAAAAATTTGGCATCTTTTCCACAGTCCCCAATTCTTGGGGATGATAAATCCCGAGTCCAGGATGGTCTAGGAGTCCTGGCTGGGTGCTGATGATGGCAGCAGCTGTCCAGGTAACACAGGGAGACCCCAAACAGCCTGAGAAATACCTGGAGCACCAGACACGTGAGTAAACTGCTGAGGGGTCTGCATGATCTATTACGACTTTCTTTAAAGTCCTTTATAGAGTCCACAATTGTATTGGGAATTCATGGGTCATGGCTTCCCTTTTTATTTTTTTTTTTGGGACGGAGTCTCACTCTGACACCCAGGCTGGAGAGCAGTGGTGCGACCTTGGCTCACTGCCCCCTTCATCTCCTGGGTTCAAGCGATTCTCCTGCCTCAGTCTCCCGAGTATCTGGGATTACAGGCATTCGCCACCACACCCAGCTAATTTTTGGATTTTTAGTAGAGACGGGGTTTCACCATGTTCGCCAGGATGGTCTCGATCTCTTGACCTCGTGATCTGCCCACCTCAGCCTCCCAAAGTGCTAGGATTACAGGCGTGAGCCACCATGACCAGCCCCAAACATCTTTTAAGTTACCGGGAGCCCTGGTCTCAAGCTGCCTTCCGGACATCTGGCTTATCATGAGGCCTCATAGGTACTTCCTTTAAAACAGTCGTCCCAGGAATGCTAATAATACATTCACCTTATACCTGATCTAGGTGGAAAATCATCATCATCATAATGTAATTGATAATGGCAACCATCCCTGTGCCTGCCATTCCATCTTACTTACACTCTCTATCACTTCATATGGGAATAGCTAGTAATACTTCCCATTCTACAGATGACAAAACTAAGGCTCCGAAAGAATAAGGCATGAGTCCAACCAAATAGTTTGTGAGAAGCCAGATTCCCACCCAACAGTGTCTCGTTCCAAAGCATCAGCTGATCCTGAAGAGGTTCCTCATCAGAGATTTGGGCTGCTGCCCCCGCACTCCTCAGTTATGTACTGATGCTTACCACCTGCACAGGAGGCAGGGGTCATTGTCTGGAGACATGAGCTGGGTCTCCGTAAGCAAGAGCACTGAGGTTCTAAGCAAAAAGCAGGAATGGCTAAGCATGGAACAGGTAAAGGCAAGAGTTTAGCCCTAGACCTCAGGTGAGCATCAAGGATAGAGTCTGGCCTCACGCCAGCCCATCTTTGATACCATTTTAACAATCTGCTCACACTTCCAGGGACCTGCATGGCTTCCCACCTCCAGGGGACTTGTTCTCCTGCCAGAATAAAACACTGAATAGCTGCTTGTATTCAACCTGACATCCAGAGATATTTAAGAGTCTAATTCAATCGTTATATCTTCCCTCTAGACACAAAGGAACCACAGCCTTCCGGCACCTCGAGGCGCTCTCTCTCTCTCTCTCTCTCTCATTTGCCTTTCTTGTTTAAGCATGCCAGGGATGCACACACGTGAAACAGGGCGGATTAAGTAAAGATGCTGTACAGTGGTGCTACTTTGGTGCTTAAAATATAAGAAAACTTTGTGGGTTTCTGATCCTAACTGAGGAAAACCAGGTACCTGGGCCTTGGGTCGGGGGTCTAACCTCCTCGTGAATACAACAGTTGAACAGATGGGCAATGGCTTCAGCAGTCAAGGAGCTATCAATCCAAGAGGAGAAAAGCCAAGTTTCCATCAGTCCTAAGCTCACGAGTCCCTCTGTTAAGGAGAATCACATTACGATGAGGTTTTAGGACATAAACCAAACAGCCAAGCCACCTTTTCCCTATTCCATTTCCAAAGGAAGATGTGCCAAGTAAGTGATAATATAAATCTGAAATGTTCTATCTACATCAGGGTGTCTGGCTGGCAAAAATCCACAGTGGAACCTTTGTAGGCCAGCTGAGATTTGTGGGACAGGGGGAGACGTGGCATGGAAACCCATTCCATAACCTTTCACCATGCATAAAATTTACTGTGAATGGAATTCCTAAAAGTCCATGTTGGCCTCTGATTTAAAACTATTAAATCTGGTTTCCTAAGAACACCTCCATTATAATAAATACATCACTATGACAACATATGCTAATTACACAATCTCAAACACCAGAGTGAACAACCTATACATGAAAAATGCATTTGCACGCAGGTGTCCTGGATTCATACGACTCGGGCTTTAGATTTGGGTTGAGTCACAGGGCAAATCTCAAGCACTGCATGGGCAGTCTGATGTCATGGTGGACAAGCCTGAGAAGCAAGGCATAAGGACACCAATTTCACACAGGTGACAAAATGAATCTGTGTTCATTTGTAACAGGGGCAGTATCTCCAGCTTATGGAATTTAAGAGGGAAATTATCTGTTATTTTTACAGATAGGAATATGTTCTTCTGAAAGACAAAAAGCGGATACACATACTTCTTCATCTTCAAAGTATGTCCTGAAGAAATCAGAGAAACACTATGGTCACTGTATGTAGTAATCTGTTAAAAAGAAAAATGAGATCCTTTTTATGTAAGTTAGCCAAACACTCTTTTTTATTTTCCTTAATCTGGGTTCAAATGTCCTGCTTTTCTCCTTCTTCTTCCCTCCTTCCTCAGACATTTCAGCCAGTCCTACTGGCCTCTAGCTGCTATGATAGTTACAAAGATAAAGTACAATAGGCTTCCAATCTACAAATACTCTAATTGAAAGAAAAAATATACAATGGAACCTCCCTCCATAGAATGACAGATAAGAGAGGTGAATCAAGATGGTGGCCAGGGCTTTTGATCCAAACACAGACACACATCTGAATCCTGCTTCCACTACTGTGGCTTACCATATGTGGAAGACAAGGTCATTTAATTCCTCTATATGCCCATCAACTAGACCTGCAAAATCAAGGCTTTGAGTATGTAAGTGTGAGGTTTTCCTAAGGGTTAAATGAGATAAGTAAACCCAAGCTGTACACTGTAGACTCAACACATAAAACAATAACATAACAACAGTAACAAATAATTTTAACAGAGGTCAAAAGTGGGGAGAGTCATAAGTAAAGGACAGAAGGGAAAGTAAGCAAAACCTAAGAGGTGGGAAAGGACAAGGTCTATGGTATGTACCAACAAATGGGGGAAGAGCCTGGTGCAGTAGCTCATGCCTGTAATCCTAGCACTTTGGGAGGCCGAGGCAGGAGGATCACTTGAGGCCAGGAGTTTGAGACCAGCCTGGGCAACAGAGTAAGACTCCAGCTTTTTTTTTCCTTTTTTTTTTTTTTTTTAAATAGCTGGATGTGGTGGTGCTCACCTGTAGTCCTAGCTACTCGAGAGGCAGAGACGGGAGGATCACTTGAGCCCAGGACTTAACAGGCTGCAGTAAGCTAGGATCACGCCACCACACACCAATCTGGGCAACAGAGTGAAATCCTGTCTCTAAAAAAAATTAAAAACAGGCCAGGCATGGTGACTCATGCCTGTAATCCCAGCACTTTGGAAGGCCAAGGTGGTTGGGTCATTTGAGGTCCAGAGTTTGAGACCAGCCTGGCCAACATGGTGAAATCCCGTCTCTACTAAAATACAAAAAATAAAAAATAAAAAAATAAAAAAATTAGCTGGGCGTGGTGGTGGGCGCCTGTAATCTCAGCTATTTGGGAGGCTGAGGCAGGAGAATCCCTTGAACCCGGGAGGTAGAGTTTGCAGGGAGCCAAGATCACACTGCTGCACTCCAGCCTGGGCAACAGAGCGAGACTCCCTCTCAAAAAATAAATAAATAAGTAAACTAATTACTAATTAAAAACCATCAAAGAAACAAACAGGAAAAGCCATGTGGGAAAAAATTAACCTAGTGCAAAGCTAGTGTAGAAATAAACAAAGGGAACCCAAATAATAACAAATGCAGGTCATTTATTCAGAACTTCCTGCAGCCAGGCAGTCAGCCACCATCAGTTGTGTTTGGCAGAGACTCAAAGGAGGTAGGGAGAAAGAAAGCTTTATGGTTAAACAAAAAAGAAAGTGGATGCCTTCCAGTATGCTCCGATTGGAGGCTGTGGACATGGGGAAGCCGGAGGTGGGCTCACTAGACCAAGGCATCCTGTATGATTGGCTTGGGGAGCATATCTGGCTTTATCTGCTTGGTCCTGCGTTGGAAGTGGGGACAAAAATTAGCAAAACTGGGCATTACTGACCAAGTCCTGACCATTCTGAGTTGACTGCTCCAGAGCCTGTGGGTCAGCGTTCCATGACTAAATATGGTCTGGCCATTGTCCATGTGTATATTTGGTGTCTCATTAGCAAGACATCCTAGGGACCAGTGACTGTTTACCTTACAGCTATCTGGAAAAAGGATCATGACAAAAACTCTTCCCCAAAGCAGCAAAGCAGTGAGTGCAGGGGAGCTGGTTGGCTGCAGATGAAGGAGTGAGCACGCACCAGAGTTTCCTTACAACAAGGGACTCTCATTCTCAGAGGGCGCCCACGCAATCTAAAAACCAGTCCCTCGCCACCATGGGTCTTTGTACAGGGATATGCATGAATTAGAGAGGAAAAAGGTGCCTTTGACGTCCTAAAGAAATAGCCGTTTTTCAGACAACTCCTGGGAGGTGGTAATGTATTCAGTCACCTTTCAACATAATTCCTGTCTGACTCATTTTCTCTCTGGCTTCATCTTCTCCAAGGTGGTGCACACCTGTTCTGGGTGAATAAGAATAAGTGTGGGGTACAGATAGGGAGGGTTCAAGAAGCCAAATGAATACCGGAAAATACTAAGGGAAAGCAAATGAAAAAGAAAAGCCCACCGTTCATATGAAATTCCTGGCAAAGTGATGACTAATGTTGTCTTTTAGAAAAACAGCAGTAACAGCCTCTAGATTCTCAGAGTGAGAGAGGAAAAAAAAAGAGCTGGGATCCCCCAAAGGCAGAAATATTCCACTTGACATAACCAGCCTTAGCTAACACATTTGTGGCTTCTGTTCTAGAAACCTCTGTCTTGAGTCCAGTTAGATCTGGGTTTCATCTCTGAATCTGGCACTTACCAGCCAGTAGACTCTGAGTCATCCTGCAGGCTATTTTGAGTTATCAGAAGGTGATGGTCTGATGTTGATGTGCTGCCCAGCACTCAGTATGCCCTCAGGAAAATGGTAGCTGTTATTTTATAGAACGAGGAGGAATCTGCCGGCTCTTACAGGACAGTGGCAGTGAAGGTTTGAGAAGATGGAGATCAGGCTTAGCATACCTCAGACATCCATTCCCTTCTCTAACAGACCCCAAGGTGCTTTGTACATGATTTTATTGTGTACTGAAAAGGGCCCATTATCATGTAACCATGTGCTAATCCGTGTAATGATGGAAACCTGGAGACCCACATGAGCAATGAGAACCAGCAGCCAGTCTCCCAGGTGGAAGGAGGGATAAGCAAGAGTCTGCAGCTCAGTTACTCCTCATCCTCACCGGGGCCTGGCCAGCATCCATTCCCTTTCCTGTAAAGCACTCGCATTTCCTTTGGGAATCAGCCCTTCCCGCTGTCCTGATCCATGTGTTTTGAGATCTCACAGTAGCAAGTGACTCATGTTGGTTCAGTGATTCCCAGACGCTGATTCAAGGATGTCCCCAGCTAGACCCAGGATGGTCGATTCCAGATTGGGGCAATGGGGAGTTTCACATCCTCAAGGCTTGGCCATCATCGGGGAAGGAAGTTCCTGGGTCACAAAGGGAAAGCTGGGCCCAAAGAGAAGAGAAAGACTCTTGATGACATCTGTATATCTGGCCCCAGCAGAGTCTGAGCCAGTTACATGCCTAGAGTTGTCACTTCCACAAGGCATCCCCCTCTCCAACCTGCCCAGCTTCAGTTAGTTCAGTGAAACTTCTCTTACTCACAACCAACACAGCCTGACACAGCGGAGTTAGTTTTGGCTGACGGGAGGTAAAAGGAAGGCGATTCTAGGCATGATCCCTAACTTCAGTGAACTTATGTTCTTGTTCTAGGAGGAGGCCAAACCAAGTAAACTGAAAAATAAAATTTAAAATATGTACACCAGGCATGATGGCCTGTAATCCTCTCACTTTGGGAGGCCCAGGAGGGCAGATCACTTGAGGTCAGGAGTTTGAGACCAGCTTGACCAACATGGTGAAACCTAGTCTCTATTAAAAATACAAAAATGAGCCGGGAGTGGTAGTACATACCTGTAATCCCAGTTACTCGAGAGGCTGAGGCTGAAGAATTGCTTGAATCCGGGAGGCAGAGGTTGCAGTGAGCCAAGATCACACCACTGCACCCCAGCCTGGGTGACAGAGTGACACTCTGTCTCAAAAAAAAGAAATTAAAATATATAAATTGTGATGAGTGCTAGGAGGCTAAGGAAAGAAGGGCTAAGACGGAGGATAGATGGACCTTACTTTCTTTAGTTAGGACAGGATGGCAGGCAGAATAATGGTGCCAAAAGGCCAAGTGTAATGGCTCACACCTGTAATCCCAGCACTTTGGGAGGCAAGAGGATTGATGGAGTCCAGGAGTCCGAGATCAGCCTGACAATAGAGTAACACATCATCTCTACCAAAAACAACAAAATCAAAATCAAAAGGCATCCATGCTCTACCCTGAAATCTGCAAATGTGTTATTTGGCATGGCAGAGGAGACTTTGCAGAGGGAGGTAAGTTCTTGAGTTGAGGAGAGTATGCTGAGTTACCCAGGTGAGACCAATGCAGTCACAAAGGACCTAAAGGGTCACAAATAAACCTAAAAAGATGACAAAGTGGGAGAGAAGGGGCAGAGTCAGAAAGAGAATTGAAGACCCTGCACTCCTGGTTTTAAAGATGGAAGATGCGGCCACCAGCCAAGGAACACAGATGGCCTCTAGAAACTGAAAAAGTCAGAACAAATTATCCCCTGAGGCCCCCGGAGTCCAGTCCTAACACCTTGATTTCGGCCCAGTGAGACCCTGCTATAGTTTAGATGTCTGTTACTTCCAAATCTCATGTTGAAATTTGATCTCCAATGTTGGAGGCCGGGGCTGATGACAATAGTCTAGGTCATGGGGGTGGATGCTTCATGAATAGATTAATGTTCTCCCTCTATTTGTTCCCAGAGAGCTGGTTCTTTTTTTTTTTTTTTTTGAGATGGAGTCTCGCTCTGTCCCCCTGGCTGGAGTGCAGTGCTGTGATCTCGGCTCACTGCAAGCTCCGCCTCCCGGGATCATGCCATTCTCTTGCCTCAGCCTCCTGAGTAGCTGGGACTACAGGCACCCGCCACCACGCCCGGCTAATTTTTTTGTATTTTTAGTAGAGACGGGGTTTCACCGTGTTAGCCAGGATGGTCTCGATCTCCTGACCTTGTGATCCACCCGCCTTGGCCTCCCAAAGTGCTGGGATTACAGGCGTGAGCCACCGCGCCCGGCGAGAGTTGGTTCTTTTAAAGGCCCTGGCACTTCCCCTCCCCTCTCTTGCTCCGTTTCTCCCAATATGTTCTCTGAACCTGCTGGCTCCCCTTCACTTTCCACCATGAGTAGAAGCTGCCTGAAGCCCTCATCAGAAATACATTGGCACCATGGTTCTTGGACAGCCTGCAGAAACATGAGCCAAATAAACTTCTTTTCCTTGTAAATGACCCAGCTCAGGCATTCCTTTATAGCAACACAAAAGGACTAAGACAGACCCATTTTGGACTTCTGACCTCCAGAATGGTAAGAGAAGACATTCATGGTATGTAAGCCACTCATGTGTGGTCATTTGTTACAGCATTGACAGGAAACTAACACAGATGGTCACGAAGGGCCTCTCTGAGGAAGGAGCATTTACACTGACAGCTAAGGAATGAGGAGGTGGTACTCACACCAAGGGTAGAAGACGACCATCGGGGAGAGAAACCAGTACATGGAAAAAACCCTTAGATATGAAAGAGCTTGACAGATTCTGATAACAGCAAGCAGACCATTGTAACTACATTGTATATTGATTAGCCTTGGGATTTAGAGAAGAATTTAAAGAACTTTATTCAATGCAACCCAACTTTTGAAGAAAACAAAGCACTATTTAATGATTTCCTTCATCTTAAACTCGTTGAAGAGTAGAACCAAAACTCACCATTTATTAATAGTTACTAGTACAAAGAATTCCACAAAAGTACAATTTTCCTTAGTAATTCTTATCTATATTCCTAACATGCCTTCCAGATTTTCTACATATGTCCGCTTCTCCTGTATGCTCTCTCGCTGTACCTACTAGTATATTCTTAAGCCAGACTCATAACCGTCATGAAATAAATATTTGTTGGATAAAAGTGCTGAGGTTTGGCCGGGCGCAGTGGCTCACGCCTGTAATCCCAACACTTTGGGAGGCAAAGACAGGAGGATCAGTTGAGTTTGGGAGTTCCAGACCAGTGTGGTCAACATGGTGAAACCCCGTCTCTACTAAAAATACAAAAAATTAGCCAGGCATGGTGGCAGGCTCCTGTAATCCCAGCTACTTGGGAGGCTGAGGCAAGAAAATCATTTGAACCTGGGAGGCGGAGGTAGCAGTGAGTTGCCCCACTGTACTGCAACCAGGGCAACAAGAGAGAAACTCTGTCTCAAAAAAAAAAAAGTGCCCAGGTTTTTGGTTTGAAAAGACACTCCCTGATGCTATTTATCCCCCATGACTTGCTCTCCTAAGTCATTCTAGAAATAATAAAAATTTTTGTTTACATAGAGGAGGGAGGTGACACATGGGGTAGGCGTCAGTCCAACAGCACTACCTGTCTGATTAGATGTTTAGGGTGGGGAGGAGAGGGAGGAGTAGTATTTTTTTTTTCATTTTATGTATTTATGTATTTATTTATTTATTTATTTTTGAGATGGAGTTTCGCTCTTGTTGCCCAGGCTGGAGTGCAATGGCGTGATCTCGGCTGACCGCAATCTCCACCTCCCGAGTTCGAGTGATTCTCCTGCCTCCGCCTCCTGAGTAGCTGGGATTACAGGCATGCACCACCATGCCTGGCTAATTTTGTATTTTTAGCACAGACAGGTTTTCTCCATCTTGGTCAGGCTGGTCTCCAACTCCCGACATCACGTGATCCGCCGTCTTGGCCTCCCAAACTGCTGGGATGACAGGTGTGAGCCACTGTACCCAGCCGTGTTTTTTGTTTTGTTTTGTTTTTATAAAGTATCATCAAGATATCAAGGGAGCTGGAGGTTACTAATTATGGCAACTGTTTCAGGCTGGGAAGAAAGTATTTTTTTTTTTTTTTTGGAGTTGGGGGGCTGTCCTCCATCCCATTTCAACTGCTGAGCAAGCAAAGAGCGATATGAATAAACTCTACAGGCACAAGAAGTCTAGGGCTTCCTTTTAAATCAGTTCCTAAAAGGCAAGGAACCAGTATATCATAGTGAGACAATCATTTATAACGGGGCCATTATTAGGAGCCAAGATATAAAAATCATACATGAAACAGCCTTATAAGCAGATTCAGTGCGTGGCTGATTAACCTCCCTCTCCTGCTAGGGGCTGGACGGCTCTGGGGAGTGGTAATGAGATGTGCAAGTCATTGGCCTTGAGGTCACAGGTTTCAAGCTGGACATGTTAGAAGGGGCCTAATTGCTACTCATGGGTGACTTGGCAGCACACCTTATGAGCTGGGAAACACAGAGACAAGGGTTCGAGTCCCGGCACTGTCCCTGAACTAGCCACTGGAAATCTGCAATAGTCACAGATCCTCGGGAAGCCTCAGTTTCATGACTTACAAAACCTTGTCAGGGTTGATTTTGTTGTTGTTGTTGTTAGCTAAATTTGAGTATGCTTGGCACACGGCAAATATTTGATAAATGATAATCCTTCGTGTTTTCTAGGCATACTTGTCTTCTTTTGACTTCTTAGGCATTAAGAGGGCAAGAGGTGCTGCAAATATTACAAGCTCCAGAGCTGTTAGATCCTCTTGGTTCTGGATAGCCGCGCAGAGCTTTTCTGCCTCTTCAGGTAAACAATGGAGAGGACCTTATCTTGGCTTATCTAGTTGGGGTTAACAGGAGCAGGGATAACAGGAGCACTAACATTTACTTTGTGCCAGGCACAGTTTAAGTATTTCATCTCCAATAACTGATTTAATCCTTACAGGATCACCAGGAAGCAGGTCCTGTTATTGCTATTACAAGCCATCACCCCAGGATTTTACACCGAGTAGGATGAGTGCCATAATTCGGCAGTAGGATTCCAGAATTTGATGGACTATTCAAGTATTTCCTAATCCTAAAGGGCTGGACAGTTAGAAAAGAGATGTTTTTCCTGCATTTGTCATGAGTGTGCCTCACGCCCAGCATTCCCCACTGAGGTATGCTGATGTGCACCCACACACAGCCTCAGCAGAAGCAAAAAGAAATACCATAGCGGTCGAGGTGGGAACTGCCATGGACACCAAGGAAGGGAAACACGAAAGGGAGTCTTCATCTATGTCTCAGCTGGCAGCAGCCCACGGCAAGAACATGGAGACTCAACTTGCCCGGAAATCTCATCCATCAAGCAGCTCCTGGTGGCATGAAAATCACAGGACCAAATAAGTGAGGACTGCAGGTCTGGGCAGCATTGAATTTGACCTGGTGCACATATATGGAGCTCAGTAAAGTCGACAGATTCCATCAAGGCTGAAACAAAAGCGGGGAGCCCAAAGAGAAAGAAGCAAGGACAGAGACTTTCAGCAAAAAAGGAAAGTCAACATAAAGGGACAGAATGAGGAATCTGGAGACAGAAGCCCTGGGTTCAAATCCCAACTCTGACTCCTAGTCCAATCCTCTATCCTCCACCTCCTCCCTGCATTCCCCACCCATTTCCTTAACCTTGAAATAAGTCAACACCTTCTTGACAACATGGGATGCTATAGAATGGATATTCACAAATTATCTCTGGCTTAGGAATTCCAATTCAAGTATATATAAAAATGCCATATATTTTCCTGTTAAATGGAGAGAAATTGTCAATTATGTGCGGGACAGACAGTCTCCTACACAGGCATGTCACATTCAATGTACTAGAGTATTTAAGTGTTAACTCTCCAATAAATTGGTGGTTGTTTTTCTTCTTTTCTTCCCTCTTTGCGTTTTCCAAGGACTTACGGCTCTTGATGAAAAGGGAGGAATAATCCTTTTTTCCGTGTCTGCGATCAAGATCTATTTGGTAACCCACTCCTCTAATACCGCCTGTGCAGAGAAATAATTTCGGCTCCCCGTTAATTTGAGTATTGAACTGAAATTCTGCAGCTGCTTTCTGCCAAGCTTGAAAGCAGAAATTAATTTCAATGACCCAGGCAAGTGGAGGGGAGCTCTGTCAGGTAATTAGTCTTCGTCTTTTGCTACTCAGGGTCTATCACTGTGTTAATCCATACATAAACCTAGGCATTCCCGGAGTCGCTCGCAATCTGCGGGGCCGTTTAACTACCTCTTGCTTGGGTTAACCACGAGCCGGGCATCTGCAGGGAAACGGATGAAGGCTCCCTTTCATGTTTCCCTTCCTTCTACCTATTTAGGGCCAGCAGAATGAATGTGGCTGATTTACATGTTCTTTTCCCCATTTGATTGAGTCTGCAGTTGATTAAATAGAGCTCGGGGTGGGAGAGGGGATTGGGTGGGGAGGGGTTCCCACTCCTGCTGCTTTCTGACTTGCCAGTTTATTAATGAAAGAGCCACGGATATTGATAGCCCTGACACTACAACTGCAGCAATTAAAGGGTATGCCCTTCCAGGCTTCTAATTAAAAAGGAGCCTTTTTCTCTCCAGGATGGGTCCTATTGTCATATTTGCATTCGATTGTGGCTCCGGTTTGGGGGCTTCTCTGCCTTTTCCTTTAGAAAAAAAAATCTCCTGGGGGAAACTTAGACCTGAAAAAAAATAAACACAGCGTGAAAGGCTTTGTTCTCAACGGGGGTCATTCTGAAATCCAAGGAAGAGAATTTTTTTGGAGGAGGCACCTGTTCACAACCACAGCCTGCTTCTCTCCCAAACCCTTCTCTCAGCTTCGAGGAGTGTTTCAGCTGTTCTATGTTACAGTAATGCTCAGTTAGGACAAGTTTCGCAGCTGGTTCCTTTCCTTTCCCTTCCCTTTCCTTCCTTCCATCTGCCCTTCCTTTGTTTTTCTTTTTTTTTTTTTTTTTTGGAGAGAATCTCACTGTGTCACCCAGGCTGGAATGTAGTGGCACGATCTCGGCTCACTGCAACCTCTGCTTCCCAGGTTCAAGCAATTCTCCTGCCTCACCCTTCCACGTAGCTGGGATTACAGGTGCACACTGCCATGCCCAGCTAATTTTTTGTATTTTAGTAGAGACGAGGTTTTACCATGTTGCCCAGGCTGGTCTTCAACTCCTGAGCTCAGGCAATCTGCCTGCCTCGGACTCCCAAAATGCTAGGATTACAGGTGTGAACCACTGCGCCCAGCCCCTTCTTTCTTTCTTTCCTTCTTTCTTTCACCAACTTTTAAGTTCCAGGGAACTATGTGTTTTATGTGCACGTTTGTTACGTAGGTAAACGTGTGCCATGGTGGTTTGCTGCACAGATGAACCTATCACCTAGGTATTAAGCACTGGTGGTTCTTTCTGATGCAAACCCCTGCTTCATTGCAGTACAGGAATCAGGTCACATCAATGGCCGGAGCTGGCGAGGTGCAGAATGTGGAGACTGAGCCTATACCTCGCCCCTGTGCCCTTCCTGCCAATTCTGAACACCAGGATTCTACCCCAGAGCGGCCGACTTGAGTGGCACTCCAAACTTTCAAGGGAAGTCAGAGATTGGGATTTTGAAGTGGAACATTCCTTCAATAGTATCCATTCGTTTGTTAAAAATCACCACAGGCGCGCGCGCGCGCGCGCACACACACACACACACACACACACACACACACAAACACATACGCATTACCCAAAGAGAGGACGTTGGCAACGCCAGAGACTCTCTATCGGCCTCCCTCCAATCCTGAAGATCCATTTCTTCTCAATACTCAATGCTTTGTGTTTCTATTGTGAACCCCTCATCTAAAGGAAAATGAATCCGCCTGGCGTTGCTGTGTCACTTTCCTATCTGAGTGGTCACAGGCTGTGAAAATACGCCAGCACCGTGTGGAATTTAAAAAGGAAACCAGCTGTGATCCCCAAACGCCTGCCTCCTACTCCCTCCACAGTTGACATGAGATCACCACTCTATCTTCCTACTAGTCCTCATCCTCACACTGAAGCCACGCTGGGCCTAGCCTGGTGGCTCACACCTGTAATTCCAGCACTTTAGGAGGCTGGGGTGGGTGTATCACCTGATGTCAGGAGGCCAGCCTGGCCGACATCGTGAAACCCTGTCTCTACTAAAAAAGACAAATAATTAGCTGGGCATGGTGGCGGGCACCCATAATCCCAGCTACTCCAGAGGCTGAGGCAGGAGAATCACTTGAACCCGGGAGGCAGAGGTTGCAGTGAGCAAAGATCGCGCCATCGCACCCCAGCCTGGGCAACAAGAGTGAAACTCTGTCTGGAAAATAAATACATACATACATACATACATACATACATACATATATAAAATAATAAAAATAAATTTTAAAAAAAGCCAATCTGTGCCCCTGGAGTCTGGGGGGCGGGGGAGGCCTCTCTCTCCATCCCACCCACCACCAGGTCCTCCAGAGGCAACTGTAGGTTTACTCTTAGTACAGTAATGAATCCGCTTTGGGATCTCAAACACTCTTATTTCCCTTCCGTGCACTTCCCTTTTCTCGTCTGCAAAGCGAGAGAATAATTCTGAGCCCACAGGTCTGTTGTGAGGTTCCCATGAAGTCATATACGGCAAGGTGTGAGCCCAGGTGCCAGTCTCCTCGTAAGGAATGACCCAGCTTGGGTCACTTCCCTGTGCTTGTCACTGACGCCTGGGCCCACATGGCTTTGCGCACATGCAGAAGTACTTTGTACATCCTGGGAGTCGAGTCTTCCAAAGTGAACAGGCTCTTGGTTCCAAGTTTCCACCCTGCCCAAAAAGAACAATATAACGTCCCAGTATTGGACAGCAGGCTGATCCTTTGACCTCAGCTCTTCTACCCCTCAAGTGGGTTTCTGTTCCTCCCCCACAGGACTGGTAAAAGATTATAAAGGAAAGCAGCCCTGATACCCAGGAAGCCTTTAGGAAATTAAGCCCCGACTACCACCTCCACAGAGAAACTGTTTTTTACTCGTATCTCTCAGGTTTTCTTCAAAGTTATTTTTCCATGCCTAGGACTAAAGCTTGGAAATAGGAGAAAAAAAAAAATTCCTCAATTTTCACAGGAGCGACAACTGTGAAATCTCCTAATTATTTTTGATTTTACTGTGAATTCCTAGAAATGCCACATCTCCTCCCAACCTGGAGAGAGACAGCACCCTGACAAAGAGAAAAGCTCTCATGCTCTGAAGTATTTGATTGGAATCTGAAGTGCTCTATCTCTCCTCTGACCACCCCCGCCCTTCCCTCAAGCCTGCTGCTGGGGCACAGTGGAAAAGTCAGAAGCATTAGTCTGGTGTCAAGTGGCACTGCTATCCACATTCTATGACAGTCAATTGCAATTAACAGGGTCATCCAGAAAAGGCAGGTACAGCCCAGACAAAAGGAGCACAGAGAGATCTTATCAGAGTCCAAGGCCAACAGGCTGGGTCTGAGCCTTTCAGATGCTGCTTGCAGAGGAAACAAACAAACAAAAAATGGTGGTGGAAAGTGGTAGGGATAGGAAAGACAGACCCAGCCAGAGGGGGGCAAGGACAGGGAATGAAAAGAGCTGGGCGACTGAATCGAGGGGTTTAAAGAACACACACAGACTCCTCGGCCTATGTCTTGGGTTCAGCTCCTGACTCTGCCCCTGGCCACTTACAAAACTTGGGCCATTCAACCCCTCCGAGCCTTCATTGGCTTGTGGGCAAAATGCGAATACAAATAGAACGTTCCTGTTTTTTAAACTGTCATGTAAAATAATTGCCATGGGAAACAGTGTTGAGGGTAGTGCCTGATATTGGACAGTTACTAGAATAACTAACAGAAGAGCTTAGCTTGGAGTCGGGAAAGCCGTACGGAGAACCTAGAGAGAAGTGGATGATGTGAGCAAGTTTCCCAGGGAAGAACTCAAAACACCGCACAGACAGGTGACCAAGTTGAAAGTGATTCTGGGCCTACCTAGTGGAAGACGGCATGGAGACCCCTGCCCCCTACTCAGAGGAAGGACTGACCCTGCAAGGAAGCAAAGTCCTCCATGCTCATGGATGCTGGTACCAATTACAGAGGTCCCCTCTCCGCGTTCCTAAACACTGGAAGGTAGAGACACACACACACCACAGTAGGCCCTGGGCCGGGACAATGTTACCCAGGCCCTAGGTCCCCTACACATCACTCTATTTTGACACTCTTAGCTGCTGCCAAAGATGTTTAAAGTTCCTTTCAAACAGAAGGGCTTAAGCACCTACTCTGTGCTTAGCTCTGAGCCCTTTATCAAGGAGCATACAGGAAAACAACGTCTCCAGTCCTTCCTTCTTTTACCTTTCTTTGATCTGGGAATGATGTTAGGGAGTAAGGAAAGGTGATGTGGTAGAACCGAAATTTCCAAAGCAACCGAATTTCCTATGTCAGGTGGACCACTGATGAGTCACATCACTGTGGACCAGTGGCTGGGTATCTTTAAAAGCCTCATCTGTAACGTGGGGGCAGGAACATTTTTTTTTTTTTTTTTTTTGAGACAGAGTTTCACTCTCGTTGCCCAGGCTGCAACGCAGTGGCGCTGTCTCAGCTCACTGCAACCTCCGCCTCCTGGGTTCAAGAGATTCTCCTGCTTCAGCCTCCCAAGTAGCTGGGATTATAAGTGCCCTCCACCATGCCCAGCTAATTTTTGTATTTTTAGTAGAGATGATGGGGAGGGGCGTTGGTGGCGGGGAGTTCACCATGTTGGCCAGGCTGGTCTCGAACTCCTGACCTCTGGTGATCCGCCCACTTCAGCCTCCCAAAGTGCTGGGATTACAGGCAGAAATATTTCTCACCACAGAGTTATTGTGATGATTAGAAAATGCGGGCAGCGTGATGGGCATGTCAGACGTGCAATTTATTTTTCATTAGTCCACGTTCCTTGGTGTGCTGCAGATGAGCAGGGATTGGACAGCTTGAACCCTCAACCTGTCTCAGATGTGCACTTGCCACTGTTGGGAATTGGACAGACAAGGGGAACGCGTCCAAACCACACCACCCTCTATGGCCAGATAAGGAGTTTTAACCAATGCACAGGCTCTCAGATTGGTCCTTAACAACTGGTCTTTAAATGTTCCAGCTCAGGGCTGCACCATGAAGAGGGTATCTGAAGAAGCAACCAAATTAACAGGAGGTTGAATGCCTCTTGATGCCCTTCCAGAAGCAAACGCACGACTCCAGAGCAGGCGGGGAGATGCCACTCCATTCTTACTTGCTGAGCTAGGCTGCCTGTTTTTGTTCACACATCTCGGTAAGTGAGCACTTACCTTTCAGGCCCTCTTAGAATTCCAGAAACTTGAGGCTAAAAATCCATTACTTATCAATTTTAAAAGTTCCCATGGAGTGAGAGAAAAGAGGGTCATTACCAGGAAGGAAACGGCGGATGGGGAGGGTAGCCACTCTATCTTCTATTAGGAAAAAAAGATAATACACAGCAGAACCTCATTAAGTCAGTATTGGTTTATTCAAAAGAGCTTATCATTTGCAGCAACTATTCCCCAATCAACTGGACGCCTCTACTGTAATCTCCTTTAACACTGAAAGTCTGATGATTAAATATATTAATATATCAGAGAGGCCAACCTGGTTTTATCTAAAGGTGGGAGTCTTTGGCTGTAATGTCTCTGAGGTGTCTACTAGAGCAATTGACACATAGTAGGTTTGCAATAACCCTTAGCTCCCTCCCCTTGCATGTGGGATTATCAAACCTTTAACTATATGTCTAGTCCTTATCAATAATAACCTGGTTTCCATGATAATATACTACCTTTTATTAAACTGGAGCCAGAAACTCTTAATAGCAAGAGCCTGTCGAAGGCATTTTAATCACTACTGGAGTGCAGATGTCTCTCCTAGGAAAACACAGGCAATGTTCCGCAGCGAGGATAGGGATCGTCCATCTACCTTCGTGTTGGCAGGATGAGTTACAGAATTGTATTATCCGTGCAATTAGGCCAAGGCTTCCTCTGTGCTTCCACAGTGACCTCTCTTGACTTTGTGTAATATGAGGTACTTTTCTCTGTGTCCCAGTTTCCAAAGCATCTTTTTCCCCTACAATGGCCACCAATGACATCTGCACGGAAAGGCCAACTTCTGAGATTTGGGCATGCCTTCCACTAGCTGTTTTTCCAACATGGACATCCAGGTCAAAGGCAAAATGATGTCCAGGGCTTTTCATGAGGATGATGATAATCACACTGATGTGGACGAAGATGATGTTGTCCACGCTAAGTAGGGAGCACTTCCTGTGTTACTGCCTGTGCAAATGCTGTTCAAGCATTTTTAGCACTTCGTCTTCTCAACAACCCTTGAATAAAGAAACAACTAACATCTTCATTTTGCACATGAAGAAACTGAGGTGTACAGAGGATGAGCAACTTGTCAGCCCTCTCCACCCACCAGAAAATAAGTGGCACAGCCAGGATACGAACCCAGGTGCATGACTTCTAATTCTGCATGTTTCACAATTCTCCTTCCCTTCTTGCCCAGTCAAGGACAACACATCAGAGCTCCTGGAGTTCCTCCCAGGTGAGCAGTCACAGAGGTCCCCTGATCAGGATCTAAGGTGGTGGCCGAGATCCAAGTCCACCTGCCATCCTTCCTCAGGCTTTTTGGACAACGGATTAAAGGGACAACCAGGCATCTGTCCAACAGGCAAAACACTTAAGGTTTAGATGGAAAGGGTCTCATGCATCTAATTCCAATAGCCCAGAGCCAGACCCCAGCAAATCCTGAGTCAGGGAGCCTTTGACTGCAGATGTTGAGTGGCAAGAGGTACAGTTTTGGCATTAGGCACATTGAGATTTGAAATCTTACTTCCTGATGTAATCACATTGGGCAAGGCTTCCTATCTGTGAGGGGGTAGAATATGTCCTGCAGGGAAGCCGTCAGGAATCTCAAGTGAATGCATGGGGCTGAGGCTGGGATAAATTTATTTACAGGCTCTTTACTGCTCTGGGCCCTTTTCCCTCCTCCTTGTTCACAAAGTCAGCACTTTTCTCAAGCCCACCTACACACCAATGCGCCCGCGCACACACACACATACACACACACATACACACATACACACACTCTCTCTCTCTCCAGTCTGGTGCTGAGTCTCTAAACCATTGGCGCTCAGCTTCCTTCTGTCTGGATGATGTTTATCGGCAGGATCCACTGGTTTCGAACTTTTTTTTTTTTTTTTTTGGGAGACAGAGTCTCGCTCTGTCACCCAGGCTGGAGTGCAGTGGCACAATCTTGGCTCACTGCAACCTCCGCCTCCTGGGTTCAAATGATTCTCCTGCCTCAACTTCCTGAGTAGCTGGGATTACAGGTACCCGCCACCACGCCCAGCTAATTTTTGTATTTTTGGTAGCGACGGGGTTTCACTATGTTGGCCAGGCTGGTCTCAAACTCCTGACCTTGTGATCCACCTGCCTCAGCCTCCCAAAGTGCTAGGATTACAGACATGAGCCACCATGCCCGACCGTCCCTAGAACTTTTAACAGCTCCACTTGCTCTCCCAATCAAACAGCATTTTTGTGCCTGAATGAGGGAATAAGGGAAAGAGATATTATAAGGATGACTTAAAAATAAAAGCAGAAGCGTATCATTTCCACGCTTGGGCATTTCAGCATCCATTTATAATGAGATACTTGTCATACACTAAACTAACTGCTTGCTCTTAGCTGACCACTGTGGTGTTCCTATTCTCCTGGACATTTGTATTTAGACACAAAAAACTGAATCACTAATGCTAAAAATTTTTATTCCAAACGTACACAAAGATCTCTCTCTGGTACAGAGGCATATAGCTGCATCTCTAACCTGTACCTTCTCTGGGTTCAAGAGTGCTCAGTGGTGTGAAAAACAGGGTGTCCAACCCCACAGCTGGCTGTCAGTTGGCCAGAGGGTTGCCTCTTTGGGCTCTCTACGGGGTCAGACTAACAAAAGGACGCTCAGCCCTTTGGTCAGCAGAGCTGGAACTGTTCTCAGCAATGAAAAACCTAAAAAAAAAAAAAACCTCAGATGGTTCCTCCCCTGCTCCCGTAGGTGACCTACATGTGAGTGGGAAGGAAAACAGGTCCCAATCCCTGTTTCATGCACTTGGGAACACAGCCTGGGTTGCACCGCATACCACAGCCTGGAGTCCTCTTGATGAATCATACATAAAGCGGAGAAGAAAGCCAGGCCTGCCAGCCCAACTTTGCACTTCACAGTGAAGCATAAAAGCACGCAGGAGGTAGCACAAGTTGCTTTCTTGAGAAGCGGGCCTTGCAGCAATCTGTTTGTGAAAAGGAGGAGACCTTTGTAGTGGCATCTCTGAAGCCAGAGGCCTGCCAGCGTACTCATCAGAAACCCGCACAATGAAAGGTTGGAAACCAGTGTTGCTGTACGTTAGCTAGAGAACACAGGCGGGACCTAACCAAAGTTCTGAACTTGTGGTTCTGTTTTAAAGTCATGTGGTACAAAATGCAGTTGCACCTGCTAAGGCTTGAAGACAGGAAGGGTGGAGAGGGAGGGGTGAATAAAAAATCACAATCCAAGAGCTCCTAGGTACAAATCCCTGCCCTGTCCCTGCCTAGCTGGGTACCCCCACAGAAGATACTTACGCTCTCCAATCCTTAACTTCTTTTTTTGTTCTCTTTTGTTTTGTTTTGAGATGGAATCTTGCTCTGTCACCCAGGCTGGAGTGCAGGGGCAGGATCTCGGCTCACTGCAACCTCTGCCTCCCAGGTTCAAGCGATTCTCCTGCCTCAGCTTCCCAAGTAACTGGGATTAGAGGCACACGCCACCACGCCCGGCTGATTTTGTATTTGTAGTAGAGATGGGGTTTCACCATGTTAGCCAGATTGCTCTCGAACTCCTGACCTCAAGTGATCCCCCATCTCGGCCTCCCAAAGTGCTAGGATTACAGGCGTAAGCCACCATGTCTGGCCACCTTAACTTCTTCATCTGTAAAATGGGGATAATAAATGTTCGATCCCTCCCCAACATGGTCCTACCTTTCTTTTACATGTAGGAGGGGTGGAGAAGGTGATCAGGTAAGAATTTGCCCAAGTAGGCCAGGCGCGGGGGCTCACGACTATAATCCCAGCACTTTGGGAGGCTGAGGCAGGCGAATGACCTGAGGACAGGAGTTCGAGACCAGTCTGACCAACATGGAGAAATCCCAACTCCACTAAAAATACAAAATTAGTTGGGCGTGGTGGCGTGTGTCTGCAATCCCAGCTACTCGAGAGGCTGAGGCAGGAGAATCACTTGAATCTGTGAGGCAGAGGTTGCAGTGAGCTGAGATAGCACCATTGCACTCCAGCCTGGGAGACAGAACGAGACTCTACCAAAAAAAAAAAATAAATAAATAAATAAATTAAATAAAACAAAATAAAATTGGCCAAGTAAGTAAGTGGAGGAAGAGAGGGTCTGTGGTAATGAGGAGGACACTAAGGGGTTATATCAACCCCTTCCTCATTTCTCCCACCCCTTTCTTGGCCTACACCCTCTTCAAAAAAATAACATTTAGGCCGGGTGCGGTGGCTTAAGCCTGTAATCCCAGCACTTTGGGAGGCCGAGACGGGTGGATCACGAGGTCAGGAGATCGAGACCATCCTGGCTAACACAGTGAAACCCCGTCTCTAGTAAAAAATACAAAAAACTAGCTGGGCGAGGTGGCAGGCGCTTGTACTCCCAGCTACTCGGGAGGCTGAGGCAGGAGAATGGCGTGAACCCGGGAGGCGGAGCTTGCAGTGAGCTGAGATTGCGCCACTACACTCCAGCCTGGGCGACAGAGCGAGACTCCGTCTCAAAAAAAATAAATAAATAAATAAAAATAACATCTGCAACGTAAGTAGGAAAGTCCAAAAGAAAGGACTCAAATGCAGAGGTAGCAGAATAACTCAATAATGACTCTAATACTTAGGGCATGCTGACCTACTCTGTGCCAAATACTATTCTACATGTTTTAGTTAATTATATCATTTATTCCTCACTCCCCTCCAAAACAATCCCTGGAAGCAAATACTAGTAGTATTAACCCCATTGTACAGAGATAAAAACACAGCTCAGAAAGATGGGGTCGCTCTGCAACCTGTCACTTAATATGACAGAACTGGAATTCAACCCAGATATGTCTGACTCTTGATCTTAACTGTTTATCTATTAAGCAACTACTTGCAAATTTGCTAGTTTGACCTCCTCTGGATTTCATGGACCAAGAAGACTCTTTTTTTAGAAAGAATTGGGAGGTCCGAAATCAGGTTGTCAACTTTATTTTGTTTTCCCAAGTAAGGAGACTTAAAAAACATCTGCCACCTCCAAACACTGTCATTTCATAAAAGACAGAATAATTTAAATCCGAAAGTGCATATAAGGCAGAAGTGCCAATAAAAAGAGAGCAAGCTTCTTCTACCTCTAATCACTTTGAAAAGAATATTTTGGCTGGGTGTGGTGGCTCACACCTGTAATCCCAACACCTTGGAAGACCCAGGTGAGCAAATTGCTTGAGCCCAGGAGTTAGACACGAGCCTTGGCAACATGGTGAAACCCTGTTCCTACAAAACACAGCCAGGCATGCTGGCACACACATGTAGCCCTACCTGAAGGGCTAAGGCAAGAAGATCTCTTGAGCCTGAGAGGAGGAAGCTGCAGTGAGCCGAAATCATGCCACTGTGCTAGACCTTGGGTGACATAGCCAGAACCTATCTGAAAAATAAAAAATACTTTAAAAAAAGAATATTTTAACACTGAGAATATCTGTTGAACATAATCTCAGAATAAAGGACAATCACATAAATAAAACTGATTTAGCTTTATATGAAACAAGTCATACATCTGTCCTAATTTTTCCACAGTTTGCCATAGTGGGAATATCTTGATGAGCGTCAATTGGAGTTCTCTTCTGGGGAGTGGATGCTGGACCTGTCCAGCTCTGTCTCAGCAACCATGGGCAAAAATATTCTGATGTGGTGAGGCCTTGACACAAGCCATGAAGAATCTTGGGTGAGGAAGGGGTGGATGAGATGGCACGACTGACCTGCGTCCACTACTAAATGTGATCTGTACAGTTGTCCCTCAGTATCCAATGGGGACTGGTTCAAGGAACTCCCACCCCCCACCAAACACCAAAATCCACAAATGCTCAAGTCCCTGACATAAAATTGTATAGTATTTGCATATAATGTATGCAATCCTCCCGTATACTTTAAATCATCTTTAGATTACTTATAATACCTAGTACAATATAAACACGACATAAACAGTGGTTATGTTGGATTGTTTAAGGAATAAAGACAAAAAAAAGCAGTCTGTACGTATTCAGTACAGATACCACCCTCCGTGTATTTGTTTGAATGTTTTTAATCTGTTATTAGTTAAATCCACGGATGTAGAACCCAGAGAGAGGGAGGGCTGACTGCATATGGCCTCTTTCATTCATTCAGCCAGTATTTGTTGGCTATTTTCTTGAGGTCTGGTCCCAACTATGTCTTAGGAATACAACTGTGTCAGGCACTGAAACTCCAACCCAGGTTTGGTGGTTTACAAGGAGGACTCATAGGACTCAGCATACAGTCACACTCATGGCTGAGATTTATCACAGCAAAATGATGCAAGGCAAAATGAGCACAGGGAAATGGGGAATGAGGCGAAGTCTGGAGAAAACCCGGTACAAGATTCCATCTGTCCTCTTCCAGTGAAGTCACACAGGAGGCATTTAATTACTCCCCCAGAAATGAGCTATGAAAAGATGTATGAAGTATTGTCTACCAGGGAAACGTATTAGGGACTCAGTGTCCACAGTTTTTATTGGAAGCTGGTCATGTAGGCACCCTCTCTGGAGCATGTACCAAAATTCCAGCCTCCACGAAGGAAAGCAGGTATTCCACATGAGCCCTATTTTTGGTACAAGCAGTCTAGACACAGTGAGCCATCGTTACCTGATCTGGGAATGGCGACAGCCCTCCTAAAATCCAAGTTCCCAGATGCAGCCAAGAGCCAAGCTTGCAACAGGCTGCTGTACTAACTCTTTCCCACACAGCAACAGTGAGCAAAATAGGACCCTGGTGCCTGGCCTCATGAAACTTACAGTCAGGTGAGGAATACACAATCATCATGCCATCATCATTCACTCATTCAACAATTATTTTTGAGGACTCTCTATGGGCCAATGACTGGTGGCAGATTCTCAATGAAATAGACTAAAATCCCTGCCCATGTGGAGCTTCAAGTCTACATGAGTGAGACATAGTAAGTGCTAAGGAGAAAATAGAAGCCAGGGAAGAGAAGTGGGGAGGACCAATATAGGTGCTGGAAAAGGGAAAATTAACTGAGTCTGGATAATTTTCTGTGATCTAAGTTAATTTTCTATTTCTAAAAATCTACTTCTTTGATAATTATCTAAAAACTGGAACTCAGTTAACTTTCTATTTCTAATTTTTTTTTCTATTTCTAAAAATCCACTTTTTTGGAATGAGTTCAAAGGAATACTTACATAAAAGACCCCTGCACCCCAGAGAAACTGATGATCTATTTGAACCCTAAATGGTGAGAAACAGTTGACTAGCTAAAGCAGGATAGGAAGACTACTCTAGCAAAAGACAACAGCCAGTGCAAAGGCCCTGTGGCAAGGAGCAGGGTGGATAACAGGTTCTTGGGGAAAGTGGTACAAAGTAAGCTGCAGAGGTTGGCAGGGGTCTTGCAGGCCCTGGAAAGGGTCTTGTTATTTTATCCTAAGAAATATGGTGAGCCAGTGAAGGGATTAAGCAGGGAGTGGCAAGTAGGGTGGTGACAAGATCAGATTTCTATTTTAGAGAAATGACTCCAGCTTCTGCCTGAGGAAGGGATTTCAAGAGAGTCAACAGGGGAAGCAGAGATGCCAGTGAGAAATCTTACCAACAACACTGCTATATATGGCACTAACTCACAGATTTGCAATTCATCCTACATTGCTATCAAGTATGCTCCTGGGAGACAAAGGCTCCTAACCTCACCAATATCTTCTGAACCCCATCCCTTGTGGAGGAAAAAAAAAATACCCAAGAGAAAAGTCTTCCCATTTTTAGAGTGTTTTAAATGGCACAAGAACCCCAAAGGGAAAAGTTCAACATGGGAAAGCGAGCAGCGGTGCCCTCTGAAAAGTTTTCATTTTATTTTAACTTTGCTAAATCTACTTACATTCACATTTTGAAATATGTATGCACGATAAAATACTGCAGTTATGGTCTATTGGGTTAAAAATCCACTTTTTGGAACGGGTTCAAGGGAATACTTATATAAAAGACTTGAGAATGGAAAGTAATTCTGCAGATAAAATAGAACGGAAACATCTCCTAAATATGCCCCTTGTAAGATAAATGCACAATGAGGAGGGGGCCTGGGACCATCACTAATGGGAGATTCACAACAGTGGCCTCTTAATCCCTCACAAAACCAGCTGGAAGGGAAGCGCCTGGCTAGTCGTCGACATCAACATTCAGACTTTTCCAAAGGTCTCTCCTCTTCCTTTCATAATTCATTTGAAAGCAAGAAATTAAACCCGAATTTAAAACAGTGAAATTCCATTCTAGCACGCCACTCACAAAGCATAGGGTGACCATGGTGTTTATTTTGCAAAGTTCCAGACAAAGAGAGCTAAAAAAAAATTTGCTGGAATAAATCCATCAACAGGCATCTCAGTGCTTATTCTGTGTAATTATCCTTATATGGGGAGGCATACAAAAAAAGGAAGAAAATATGGTTCTTATCCTTAAGAAGCTGGCAATCCTGTTAGGAGGGTACTTCTCAGCTCCATGTATGTATCAGGTCACCTCGGGAGCTTGACAGAAAGACTGATTCTCGGCACTCACAACTCCCTAACCCCAGACCTAGTATATCAGAATGGCCACACAGGGCTTGGGAATGTATATTTAGCGCAAACAAAGGGGATTCTGCTGGAAGGCTGAGATTCTGAAAACATTGAACTGAAAAGAAAGGGAAACTTCAGGAAACATTAGCACCATTCAATGTGACATGAGGGAGAGGCCTTAGTCCATAGTTGGCCAAACCCTCTACTCAAGGTAGCATTGCTTAGGCAGCAGCCATGACAATTCCAAGCATCCAGCCTCCAACAAAGGAAGCAGATCCTTAGTGTGAAGGTTCATTGCACTGTAGGGCCACCATCTACTGCCCCTTGAAAATCCTTACAAAATCTGACACGTCGTGTGTCTTTCTTTGGGTTAAACACAGTTTACTGAACTCCTCTTCACCCCTGGTCCTGAGGCTACTCTCCCAAGGATAAATGCCAGTTTGTCAACAGAGCTCTCAACAGGTGACACTCAAGGCAGAAAACAAGATTCCAGACAAGTTCTGGCCAATGCCAAATCCACGGGATTCTTGCCTCTCTTGATCCAGACATTTGATGTTGACTGACGTTGTCCAAGTTGGCATCATCTTGTCAGAGTCCAACACACCTGAAATCACTGCATACTCTGCTTTGCACCTTTTGTCTCATAGACTTTTCCAAAATGAAATGGAGTTAACAGAGGCACCTCCATGTTGTTCCAGAATTTTCCTAGGATTAGCATCAAAGTTATTTATTTCTTGTCCCTGTCAATGACTCTTCTCTCCCCAGTTCACATTCATTCTTTGTCTTCCTATTTATAAGTCCAGTTTTTCCTCTTTCTTCTTTTTCATCTCCTTCTCTCTGTGATTTTACCAAGATTTCCAACAGAACACCCAAAGTCTCACTGGTGACTTCTTGTTGGCATCGTGGGCCATTATTCAAAGACTTACAGAATCATAGAATGTCAAGGTTGGAAGGGGCCTTGGAGACCAGCCATGGCAAACCCCTTGTCATAAAGTGAAGAAACCATGGTGTAGAGAGGACACAGGTAAAAATGAATTATCCGAGTTTGGGGTTGAGCCAAGATTAGGATTTGGGTCTTCTCTGTGCTGAGTAGTTTGTGATGGCCTCCCTTTGGGACTTAAAGACCTGGCTATGTGGCCAAGCAGGTTTGGAGGGCTATCCCCTGGGGAGGTATGGTAGCAAACATACCTGGGGCTCTGGAGGAAAAGGGGCCTGAAAGGGGCCTAAATTATGCTAAGTAAAACGTAAAGTGGGAGAACTCACCCACACTGCCTACTTCTCTACCGTGATTTTTATTTAAAAAAAAAAAAAAGAAGAAGAATATGGCTGAGATTCCACAAATAATAGTAGCATGTGGCCCTTTGTGTATGTATGAGGGGTGGGGAGGAGGGAAGAGGAGGCACAAAAAGCAAAAAAGGAGTGAAAACAAAACCAAAAATCACACCACACCATGATAGGTGTACCTCACAAGAACACAGGAGCCAACAGCAGCAACTTTTGAAGGCCAAATTGTTCCCTCTGGAAAAATGTAAGCAACAAAATAAATAAAGTAGTATAGGATTATAACATAAAACATAAAAATCCCTGAGTCTATCTTGATATAAATAAATGATTAAATAAATAAATGGGGGAGAAGAGACAAATATTCCATGCAGAATTCCAAGTAGTTTATTTAGATACTCTACCCTCGAAGAGTGAGAAGATTAAACCCCCACTCCACAAGTGTGAGCTGGGCAGAGCAACATTCCTCCAAAGAGAGGAGTGTGGAAAGTAGAAGGAAAGAATAAGTGTGCAGTGGAGAAATCTGATGATATACCTTGGTATACCTTGGTATAGGTATACCTTGGTCAAGGTATACCTTGACCTGGTGAATCAAAGTCCCCATCAACAGTGAAGAGTCATGATGAAGGTGGACTGCTTGATATGATGTGATGACAACTGACCTCTGGGGTCTTCCTCCCTGAAATTCATTAACTCCAGTATACTCGTGAGAAAAACATCCTACAAATCCCAACACAGGGGCATCCTACAGAATACCCGACAAGCACTCCTCAAAGCTGTCAAGGTCATCACAAAGACAATTCTGAGAAACTGTCACAGCCAAGAAGAGGCTAAGGAGATCTGACAATTACATAAAGTGTGGTATCGTGCAAAAATTAGCTGAGCGTGGTGGTGCATGCCTGGGGTCCCGGCAGCTCGGGAGGCTGAGGCAGGAGAATCACTTGAACCTGCGAGGTGGAGGTTGCAGTGAGCCAAGATTGTACCACTGCACTCCATCCTGGGCAAAAGAGCCAAACTCCATCTCAAAAACAAACAAACAAACAAACAAACAAAAAAGGGTATCCTGGATGGGGTCCTGGAACACAAAAAAGTCATTAGGTAAAAAAAAATTTTTAAAACCTAAAGCAGTATGTATAAACGATGGACTTTAGTTAATAACAGTATTAGGTTGGTATAAAAGTAATTGCAGTTTTTGCCATTACTTTTAAGTAATTACTTTTAAGTAATGGCAAAAACTGCAAAAGTAATTGGCAAATGGCAAAAACTGCAAAAGTAAAACCACATTACCTTTAATGGCAAAAACCACAATTACTTTTGCACCAACCTAGTATTATTATTAAGTATTACTTTTCATGGCAAAAACTGCAATTGCTTTTGCACCAACCTAATATATCAGTATCAACAATTTAATCTTAATAAATGTACCTAATAACATAAGATATTAAAATAATAGGATTAAACTAGATGTTACATACATGGGAACTTGGTACTACAATCTTGATTTTTCTTTAAATCTAAAACTGTTCTAACAAATAAAGTCTGTTTCAAAAAATAAAACATGTACCAACTGAAATTAAACAACAGCACATAGGAAAGCATATGGCATCCTAGTAGTAGGTTGATTGTTTGGGGGGGAATTTCAGGGTTCCAGTTACCCTCAAATGGAACATGCTGGCCTTGGATGGGGAGGCTCCAGGGAGTCCTCTCCTTTAGTAAGGAGCTCAGTCAGGGGAGTCATAGAGGGATTGAGGGTAAAGAGTGGGGCTGGGGCAGCGACCCCGGTGACCCCAGCCTAAAGGCAGAACTGCAGCTGTCCTCATAAAGCTGAGTTGTTAGATGATCCCTCAGCATGATTGGTGATGTTCTCCAGAAAAGTTTTAGTAGCTTAGGAATGGCAGCCAAGACTTCAGACAGCTTGAGACCTGCCATGTGTGGAAGTGACTACAAATCAAACAGAGTGCCAGGGAGGACACCTCTTCCCAAAGACACGTTCTTGTTCCAGTGATGGAGGCAGAACTCAGGGTCAGCTGGGACATTAACCAGGCTGTGAAGGGGGCCACGATGTTCTTACCTTTTAGGTAAACTGAACAGGGCTTTGTGTGTACGCACTCCAGGTGAACATCACCTTTCATCACCATGCCAGCATTCAAAATCACATTCATACGATACCTGCTCCTTTAGGCAAACAAATTCAAGTCAGAAATCGTACAGGGAATAATACCTTCTCGTTCACCATTGTGTCGTTCTGCAATAAATAATTTCCAGCCAGGGTGCTGGAGAATTCCAAATGATAGACATATTATGTTCATGAAAGGTAACTTTGAGAAAAATCTTTCTGCAATAAAAGTGAGGGTTTTTTCCCCCTTCCTGGCATCTGAGCTTGCCATAGAAATGAGTGATTTTCTGAATTTCTGCCAAGTTAGATGGGTTCAGTATGCTATTAGATTAGTCTGTTTATACAGAAACAGCCAAAAATAGGAAACACACAGAAGCTATTAAAGATATTGTCCTGTGAGGGCAAGATTTGAATGGTTTTCTTACTGCAAGTGGGAAATAAGATATGAGTCAGTATTAATGTGATAAAGAAGTTAATGCGCTCTAAAGCAAACCGTCCGATTCTTCATCTTGTTTCAGAGGTGACAATAAAAGGAACATCCAGACAATTATTTAGGGTTGGGTGAGCAGAGGAGGCAGAGAAACTTTGCAGAGCCCCTGCCAGTTGGAAATACATGTCTTTTACTATATAATGCTGGGGCACCCAGGGAGTTTTCGGAGGGGAACATGATTCTATGCCAAAAAAAAAAAAAAAAAAAAAAAAGGATTAAAAACTAAATAAATAAAACAAGGTTTCAGAAATTCAAAAGCAAAATTCCAATTTCACTCTTGCCCTTGAGTTGCTCTGCAAACTAATGGAAATTATATGACCTGTTAGGTCAATGGGATTCAAGAAGGAGGGCATGTATTGAATTCTATGTGCAAGATGCTGTGGGTTCTTACTTTCCTCATCTATAAAGTGGATGGTGCAACCTGGACTTTGAAATCCTCTCATTTCTCCTCAGTAAGTCCCAGCTTGACCTGTAGAGCAAAGACCTTGCCACATTCTGGTCACATGACCTGCTCCTGACGATATTTTATGCTATACGATATGTGACTCTGTAGGTGGAAGTGTGTTTAAATAATGTCCATATGAATCTCAGTACTGTATATTATTTTCTTCTTCATAGTGGAAAATCATGAAAAATAGGACTTTCCTTAAAAAGCACACATTTCTTTTTTCTTTTTTTTTTTTTTGAGACAGAGTCTCATTCTGTTGCCCAGGCTGGAGGTGCAGTGACGTGACTCAGCTAATAACATCAAGGCCCCTTTCACAACTTCGTTAATGTCCCAGCTGCCAATGCACTCACTGCAACCCCTGCCTCTTGGGTTCAAGTGATTCTCATGCCTCAGCCTCTCAAGTCGCTGGGATTAAAAGCACGTGCCACCATGCCTGGCTAATTTTTGTATTTTTACTAAAGGTGGGGTTTCGGCATGTTGCCCAGGCTGGTCTCGAACTCCTGACCTCAGGTGATCTGCCTGACTTGGTCTCCTAAAGTGCTTGAATGACAGGCATGAGCCACTGTGTCTGGCCAAAGAGTAAAGGTTTCTTATAAGATCATCAAATTCCTGTCTCTCCTCTGAAACCTGGTGAGTAACTTAGAACTTGCTGCGCAGCCAAATGTTCAGTCTCTGTCTACTATTCAGGGTGTATTCATTTTCTATTGCCATGTAACAAATTACCAAAAGCTTAATAGCTTAAAGCCACATACATTTATTATCTTAAAGCTTCCATAGGTGAGGAGTCTGGGTATGGCTGAGCTGGATTCTCCATCCAGGGTCCTGCCAGGTAGAAATCTAGTTGTCTGGTGGGGCAGTGGTCTCATCAGAGGCTTCACTGGGGATGGTCAATCACCTTCAAGCACCCTTAGGTTGCTAGCAAAACTCATTTCCTTGTCGTTATAGGACTAATGTCCTCATTTTCTTGCTGGCTTCTTTAGGGCACTCTCAGCTCCTGGAAGCCAACTGCAGTTCCTTACTGCAAGACAGCTTACTTTCTCAAAGCCAGCAATGGAGAGACAGTCTCTCTTATTTTAGCTCCTCTTTAAGGGATTTTCCCTAAAGTCAGGCCCACCCAGGATGATCCCCCTTCTCAGTAACTCAAAATCTGACTCACTTAAGACCTTAATGGTATTTCCAAAATCCCTTCGCTGTGCCACATAGTGTAACCTAATCTAAAAACTTACATCCTATTATCTTTTTCATATTCTGTTGGTTAGAAATGAGTCCCATGTCCCACCTACATTCAAGGTTGGGGAGGGGTGATCACATCAGGCCTTGGATACCAGGAGGTGGGGTATCACTGAGGCCATCTTAGGGTCCATCTGCCAAACAGAGGAAGAAACTACAAGTGGTCACTTTTTTTTTTTTTTAAAGATGGAGTTTCGCTCTTGTCACCTAGGCTGGAATGTAGTGGCATGATCTCGGTTTACTGCAACCTCCGCCTCCTGGGTTCAAGCAATTCTTATGTCTCAGTCTCCTGTGTAGCTGGGATTACAGGTGTACACCACCATGCCTGACTAATTTTCTATTTTTAGTAGAGGTGGGGTTTAACCATGTTGGCCAGGCTGGTCTGAAACTCCTGACCTCAGGTGATCTGCCCACCTCGGCATCCCAAAGTGCTGGGATTACAAGCTTGAGCCACTGTGCCCAGCCACAAGGATTCATTTTATCAGAGTAGGGTCAGAATTTATTTAAGCATGAGCTCAGAAACTTGGTGCAGGAGGAGAGAAGAATGGAAAGAAAAAGGATAGAATCCCAAATTTTGTCCAAATAGTCATATTTTTTTCAAGGTTTTCCTAAAATTATATGCTGCCCAGGTATGATGTAATAAAATACAGGTGTGTTTAGAATGCACAGTTAAACTTCAGCAACTGACAACTGGGTAGCCAAAACTTTTCTTCAACTAGCACAGGAATGATATTAGACATCCAGGAGCACTAAAACAGGACAAGTTCAAAGACAAACCTGCATTCAGTTGTCTAAAAGATTAGAACAACATGGCTGGGCATGGGGGCTCATGCCTGTAATCCCAGCAATTTGAGAGGCCGAGGAGGGTGTATAACGAGGTCAGGAGATCGAGACCATCCTGGCTAACACAGTGAAACCCCGTCTCTACTAAAACATACAAAAAATTAGCAGGGCGTGGTGGCGGACGCCTGTAGTCCCAGCTACTCAGGAGGCTGAGGCAGGAGAATAGCGTGAACCCGGGAGGCGGAGCTCGCAGTGAGCTGAGATTGCACCACTGTACTCCGGCCCGGGCAACAGAGCAAGACTCTGTCTCAAAAAAAAAAAAAAAAAAAAAAAAAAATTAGAACAACACAAGCTTAAAGGTGCAAGTGAATCACTGAATATGTCAGCCAATGAAAGCCAAGTTCGGAGGCTACCAAATACAAGTAAAATGGAAATGTATCTGGGTGGAGGTAGAGATGCAACTGGAAGAAGAAAATAATAACCAACTCTAAGAGGGAAAAATAAATCAGTTACCAGGGGAGACATGAAAGGGGTGAGGATGAGGAAGTAAGACAGCAGCAGCAAACTGCCCACTAGGAGGAACTGGGTGGGTTGTGAGTAGGGGGCTAGCAGGGGGCATGAAAAGATAGAACCATGAGTTAATGGAAAGTTCAGTTAACTAGAATGATATGCCAGTTAAGTACAATTCCACCGAGCTTGGCAGCCTTATTCTGGCCATTAACTTTAATGTTTCGCAGATCCCCGGCATTTTCACAGGTGTGAGTTAAAACCATCT
Source organism: Papio anubis (assembly GCF_008728515.1). Lineage (NCBI taxonomy): Eukaryota > Metazoa > Chordata > Mammalia > Primates > Cercopithecidae > Papio > Papio anubis. Next base: position 11,384,366 of record NC_044993.1, read on the forward strand.
GGTTTCTGCACTATACCCTGCCCATTAAAACCCGGCATCTTCAAAGATAAATCGTGGACCAAGGTGGCAGCAGGAGAAGAGAAAGGAAGTTAAAGGCTGCCACAGGCTTTACCTTCAACAGAAGGAGCCTTTCAACAGCCTTTGAGTTGGATGATTTTGAAATTGCAATGTAGAAAAAAATAAAAATACAGTGAGATGCTCTAATCTCCAGAAACACAATCTGGGTAAATCAATGACTGAGAAACAAAATCCCAACCAAATATATGCAATGCGTAGTGACCTGGACATGAAAACTGAAAGAAAGAAACTGAGGAGGAAATCCACATCTAAAAGTATGTCTTTATAGTAGTCATATTTATAAATTGGACACACTTGCCAGCAGAGCTTACTAAAGATTATTTCTATGCAAATATGTATTTGCTAACCCATCAGTGTGCAAAAAGGAAAAAAAAAAAAACATAGTTCTTGAAAATCAATTCTTGTGTAGTACAAGTACATCAAGAAGCAGGAAGTATACTGATAAATATAAAAATGTGCCAAATTTTCAAACTTCTCAGGGACAAGAGTCCCAGATAAAGTGGCAGAAGACATGAAACTGTCACACACTGCCCACTGTCTAGTGTCTAGTCTGGATAGGGTACATGACAAAGGCACCTCTGCCAGTGATACAGCTATCTTCTCCCATCCAGGGATCACGCTCTGGCCTTGAAATGCTTTTCCCCGGTTAATCTAAGCACCTGATTGACAGGAGGTACCATCCAGGGATTCTACACTGATAATCAGCAGGTTCTTAGCAGAAAACCATGGGCCAATCCTCTTCAGTATCTTCACAAATAGCCCTCCTAACAGCACAATTAAAACAGCTTGCTGCTTCTTGGTTAGGCCAGTTCCTTAGATTTCTCATTTCAGAAACCAAAAGGTATAGTAGTAGTATTCATCCTTCTCACCATTAGCTACTAAGTACACCATCCTCATCAACTGTGTCCTGAATACTGTCTTAGGTATTCTAATTCATTATTAATTAGAGATGATCTTCCATCTGGCAGAAGAGGAAGCTGATTAGTCTCATTTTCTGTGTTACGTGGTTAATCAGGAGTAGTGTACAGGCTACAAGAACTCAGATAAAGATAAGGCCTATGGTTCTGTTACTTTTATTTTTTTAATTAATTATTTTATTTTATTTTTTGGAGATAGGGTCTCACTCTGTTGCCCAGGCTAGATGGAGCACAATGGTGCAATCATGGTTCAACCTCCCTAGCTCAAGTGATTCTCCTGCCTCAGCCTCCTGAGAAGCTGGGACCACAGACATGTGCCACAATGCCTCATTTTTTTGTTTGTTTTATTTGGCTAGAGATGGGATCTCATGATGCTGCCCAGATTGGTCTCCAACTCTGGCTTCAAGCGACCCTCCCAACTTGGACTCCTGAAGTGCTGGCTTTACAGACATGAGCCACCACGCCCAGCTCACATGGTTCTTTTTACCATCACTATTGCCTCCATTTACTTCTATATTTAACAAATTGTATAATAAAATTGAGATTAGAAGTGGTATCACAGCAGGAGCTGAAAGGAGACAAGAGGAGGCTGGCAGGGTCCTGTAATTATCCTGTGTATAACATGTGGGTGCTGGTCACCCATGTGCAGGCAGTGTGTGCACATTTCTTGAGATACTACACCTGGAATGTGTGCCCTTTTCTGCTTGCATTACACCTATTTTTTGTTTTTTTTTTTTTTTTTGAGATGGTGTCTTGCTCTGTTGCCCAGCCTGGAGTGCAGTGGCGATCTTGGCTTACTGCAACCTCCACCTCCCAGATTCAAGTGATTCTCATGTCTCAGCCTCCCAAGTAGCTAGGACTACAGGGGCACGCCACCACGCCTGGCTATATGTATACATACATATATATATACACACACACACACACACACAAACACACACACACACACGCGCGCACACACAGGCCATTGGCCAGGCTGGTTTCAAACTCCTGACCTCCAGTGATCCTCACAGCTCAGCCTCCCAAAGTGCTGGAATTACAGACATGAGCCACCACACCTGACCTAACACTTAAATAAAGAGTTGAGGAAACTGCCCAGCAATTTCAGTATCTTAGTTAAAGTCTTTGTTCTTGCAGCAACAGTGGGAGTTGTGCCTTTCTCTGACTCCAAGGCCTCTCACTTGGAGAAGATCCATGCTGGGCACATCCAAGGTGTCCACGTACAGCCTGTCAACTAGGTCTGAGTGTTTGGTCATTGACCGATACAGGCCACAGGGCTGCGACTTCAAGCTTCCTTCTCTTCCTCTTAGGTCTCAGGTGGGGAAGATGGGGGGGAATTCTCTCGAGTCATTATACATATTACAAAGAGGAAGGCAATTCTAGCTTTGTTCTCCCGGATCAAACACGGATGCTGTTGAGAAGAGGTCTCTTACGAGCCGTACTGTGTCCCAAACTTTATATGCTGAAGCCCGAACCCCCAATACCTCAGAATGTGACTGTATTTGGAGACAGAGCCTTCAAAGAGATATTTCAGGTAAAATAAAGTCACTACAGTAGACCCTAATCCAATATGACCAGTGCCCTTACAAGAAGAGGCCATAAGTATGCAAACGCACATATGTATCTTCTCGTGGTCTTCCACGAGAAGATAGAGAAGATGGTCAACTACAAGCTGGGGGGACGGCCCAGAGAGAAACCAACCCTACTGACACATTGATCTTGCACTCCCAACCTCCAGAAGTGTGAGGAACTACATTGCTGTTGTTTAAGTCACCTGATCTGTGGTATTTCTACGGCAGCCCAGGCAAAATAATACAAGGTCCAGAGTGAGAACTGCCTCAGTGCTTTTCCATTTGAGATGGACAGAGGTTTGAGAGCAAGGACTTTAGAATCAGAGAGATCGGGACTCAAGTCTCCAATTTGCCCTGTGGTCTTCAGCAAGTCATTTCCTGCCTCCAAGCCTTGTGTCTCTCAGAGGCAGAATGTGGAGAGTCATGACCTCTTAGGCTTGTCATGAAAATTTAATTCGAAAACACATGAACAGCAACGAACATTACATCTGGCTCATAGTAGGGGCTCAATAAACACTAATTGTTAACGTTATTCATACGAATGATAATATAATGAAGATTAAAAGTCCTTTCTACTCACAGTTTGTTATAAAGATGGGCAGTGTGCACATGAAAAGGTGCTAGGCAGAGGTAGATTAGTATTTTGATTGACAGAAATGTCAAAATATAGCAAGACAGCTTTATTCCATCATCCAAATAAACATTAACGGAGTTCCTGGGATGCCGGAGGCACTGTGCCGATGGTGCTGAGGCGTGAGAATCCCGAGATAGCACAGAAAAGACGGCCATGCACGAAGATCTCCTGGGACTGGGAAGAATCGGGTGCGGCCCACTGGACTACCTGAGCGCCATGCAAGCTTGCGGAGCAGGGGGACTCACTCCTACCATGGGGTTCAGGGATACCCCTCAGGGATTTTCACTTGCTTTCCTCAGAAAACACACAAGCACATCCTCAGAGAAAGCCATAGGTGCTTCTTTATGTGGCTGCTTAAGTCTGTGACCTGAGCTCAGCAATGTCACTGCAATGAGCATTGTGAATGAATGATCAATTTCATGGAATGCTTGAGCAAAGCAGCAAAGCCACAGTATGGTCTTTTTTTTTTGGATACAGGGTCTCTCTTTGTGGCTCAGGCAGGAGTGCAGTGGTGAGATCTCGGCTCACTGTAACCTCTGCCTCCTGGGCTCAAGTGATCCTTCCACCTCAGCCTCTTGAGTAGCTGGGGTGACAGGTGCACGCCACCACACCCAACTAATATTTTGTATTCTTAGTGGAGGTGAGTTTCACCATGTTGCCCAGGCAGGTGTTGAACTCCTGGGCTCAAGCAATCCACCTGCCTTGGCCTCCCAAAGTCCTGGGATTACAGGCATGAACCACCACACCCGGCCTATCACCTTTTAAAGACTAAATTGACCAGTTGATGTGGACGGTTGAACAGAATGTCCAGGCTATTTATATGGCCGTGTGCATGTTAAAGATGCGTGGCAAGGCTGCCAGAATCACCAGGCTGGGTTTTGTTTCTTCTCAGATCATGTCTACTATCTTAAATGTGTCTCTTCTTAAAGCAAAATGAATATTATAAAACATTATTGTGGTTTGAATGTGTCCCCCCAAAATTTATATGTTGAAATTCTAACCCCCACAGTGGTGATACTAGGAAGTGGGGACTTTGGAAGGTAATTAGGTCATAAGAGTGATGGCTTCCTGAGTGGGGTTAGTGCCCTTTTACTTTATCGCTATTATTATTCTTGATAGAGTCTCCTTCCTCTGTCTCCCAGACTGGAGCGCAGTGGCACCATCTCAGCTCAGTGCAACCACTGCCTCCCAGTTCAAGCAATTCTGCCTCAGCCTTCCGAGTAGCTGGGACTTACAAGTGCAAGCCACCAAGCCAGGCTAATTTTTTATTTTTAGTAGAGATGGGGGTTCACCATGTTGGCTAGGCTGGTCTCGAACTCTTGACTTCAAGTGATCCATCTGCCTCGGCCTCTCAAAGTGCTGAGATTACAGGCGTGAGCCACCGCATCCAGCCATTAGTGCCTTTTTAAAAGAGACCCCAGAGAGTTGCCTCAACCCTTCTACCAGGTAAGGAAATAGCAAGATGATGGACACCTATGAGATCAAAAGCAGATCCTCAGCAGACACTGAATCTGCCAGTGCCTTCATCTTGGACTTCTCAGCCTCTGGAACTGTGAGAAATACATTTCCGTTGTTTATATATTATTCAGTCCATGGCATTTGTTATAGCAGCCCATAAAAACTAAGACAAACATCCTACTTGCTCATATAATTAAAAAACAAAAGTGCGTGTGTGCTTGTGTGGCCATGGGAATGCACACATGGCGGGGAAAGCCAAAGACAATTGTTACCAATACCCTTTCCAGGCCAAAGACACAGAGTAGGAAATTCTACTTGGGAAGTGAGAATAGCTAATGTTATCTTCTTAAAGATTATCCTGGCCGGGCGCGGGAGCTCACGCCTGTAATCCCAGCACTTTGGGAAGCTGAGGCGGGCGGATTACAAGGTCAGGAGATAGAGACCATCCTGGCTAACACAGTGAAACTCTGTCTCTACTAAAAATACAAAAAGTTAGCCGGGCATGGTGGCAGGCACCTGTAGTCCCAGCTACTCAGGAGGCTGAGGCAGGAGAATGGCATGAACCCGGGAGGCGGAGCTTGCAGTGAGCCGAGATTGCCCCGCTGCACTCCAGCCTGGGCAACAGAGCAAGACTCCATCTCAAAAAAAAAATAAAAATAAAAATATCCTATTGATTTCCTAAGACAGCATTTCTTCCCTCCTTTTCTTTCAACAACTACTTTTTGTTTATTTATTATATACTTATTTCATTTATTTTTTGGAAATGGGGTCTTGCTCTGTTGCCCAGGCTGGAATGCAGTGGTGCAAACATCGCTACAGCAGCCTCCAACTTTTGGGCTCAGGGGGTTCTCTTGCCTTGCCTTTCCAGTAGCCCCAGGTAGCTGGGACTAGAGTTGTGCACCACCACACCCAACTGATTTTTAAATTTATAGTAGAGATGGGTCATGCCCAGCCTGGTCTTGAATTCTGGGCCTCAGGAGATCCTCCTGCCTCAGCCTCCTTATGTGTTGAAATTACAGATGTGAGGTGTGGCGCCCAGCCCCAACAACCTCTTTTTACCCAGCTATGTACCAGGTACCCAGTCATGGAGAAGAAGCGAAGGCAGCCCATGTCCTAGGGGACCTGATGTCTGTAGCCGAGCCTGAAACTTAGGATCTCCCATTAGCACCTTCGACAGTCATGATGCCCTATCAAATAATGCAGAGTTTCTATAACGTTATTACTTAGCTTACAACCTCCAAAAAAAATGGCAGACAAATGATCATTTTAATTTAGCTAAAAATATAAATTGTACAAATGATTTTACACATAGAATTTCACCAGAGTGTCCCCAGACTCAGGACCACCCCCTATTTCTGAACTGACAATGCATTAGCCCTACCTTCTAGCAAGATTAGGGAGGGAGCTACATATAACACAGCCCAGAGCAAAAGATTATTAAATATGTGTCGACTGATTAAACCAAGCATCACAAAGGGCTATGGAGAAGGAAAATCTAAGAATGCATTTAAAAGACGGGTTGATGGGTGCAGCGAACCACCATGGCACATGTACACCTATGCAACAAGCCTGCATGTTCTGCACACGTATTTCAGAAGTTAAAGTACAATTTTTAAAAAATTTTAAAAAAAACAAACAAATAAAAAGAAAACTCTTTCAATATTTCCGGAGTATACATAAAATACGTCAAGGCCGAGCATGCTGTTGGCCCCCTGACCCCTTCAGGTAGCCTTAGTATCAAAAAGGCGAGTCCCTGGAACTGGACTAAGGTGGAGGGGGTGGTCCCTCAGCTGCCATACACCTATGTCCCTCTAGCTCAAAGACCCACACATTTTCCTGAAATTAAGAGACTGACACCAACAGGTGTTGAATCTGCTCCCCAGGGTCAGCTTCTGGAATGACACGGAAGTGAGGCCAGCAGGACAGACACCGTGAACAGGGTGGATCTGGGCTGGCCCAGAGGACCTGCCGCCATCACCCCCAGCCAGAGTACAGGAGATACCTCAGGGCCCCGGCCCAAAGGCGGTAATCTGGACTCAGAATAAATGATGCATTGAAGAGATGACAAGCATGATTTTACCAAAAACAAAACAGTACACACATAAAGAAACCATGTCATTCTACTTGACTCCCTCTGCTTTGTGCATCTATTTCTCTACATGCCCAAGCTGGAAAGGACTCTGTGAAACCCAAAAGCCTGTCAACACAGTTATTTCAATAACCATTTGATGGCAAAATCTATCTACAGTTGACAGAAGTTACTTATCCCACTGAGTGTGAATATTCATTCATTTTGATGTGAGATATTCACGTGCTTAATTACAAGGTGCTGCCGCCAGGGGTGACACAACACGCAAGGTTCAGTGCATTTTCTGCAAAGAGCCAGATAGTAAATATTTTAGGCTTTGTGGGCATACAGCTACTATGGTGACTACTCAGCTCTGCCACTGTAGCTGAAAGCAGCCATGGGCAGTATGTAAACCAATGGGTACAGCTGTATAGCAATAAAACTTTATTTACAAAAACAGGCCAGATGTGGCCTATGGGCTGTGAATTTGCTGACCCCTGTAATACACAGAATACGCAGTGTATTCTCTTCTTACAATTTGAAAACTTCTGAATTCTGAAACACATCTGGCCTCCAAAGTTTCCGATAAGGGGTTGGGGTCTTGTTCCCATTTTTGAAAGCATTCTTGGCTGGAAAGTTCTTTACAAAGAGCTGGGGTCTTCTTCCAATCAGTGCTTAGCTAGCTTTCCCAGGCATTGTGCAGCCATCTCTAGCAATACTTACACAACAACAGTAGTGGTGACTGCAACTGGAATCCAGAATTCAGGCGTGTTGAACCGGTGGAGAACACCCACTATGGGTCAATTCCATCAGATGATTTGCATGCAGGTTTTGTAGAGGGAGAAAGCATAAATGCCCCTTGTGAGCTGGGGGAGGAAACTGGCAAGACAGCGATTCTGCCAGAGCTAGGTTTCCCAGATGACCCTCATAGACACCAATCTGGTTTCAAGAGGAGCCTTATGACAGGGACACTCAGGCAGCCCCAGGGTCCAGATGACCAAGTATGACACCACATGAGGACAGCTCACTCATCAGGAGTTCAAGGAACACACTAGGGCTTCCATATGCTCATGTTTCTGAAACAGTGATCCCTGCCCTAGGCCCAGAGAAGGCAGTGGTGTTGGGAATGGCAGGAAATGGGCCCTGGGCACAGACATTAACGTGGTCAGGAGTGACAGGCGCCAGCAGCAGCAGACATGGAGGGGAGCCCTCACATGTCATCGTGAGCAGAGGAACAAGTGGGAAGGTCTCATGTGAGAGAAGTTGAGGGCAAAAATCATGAGTTACTAAAGCACAGTCTCTCTATGAACTCTCAAGAGGCACCTCTTGGGGAACCCATAAGTATCAGGTGGTGTTCTGAGAAGGACAAGGTCATAGATCCACAGGTGGGTGAAAGCCAAGGTTGGTAGTGACCCCAGAGCATGTGGGAAAAAATGAGACACATAGTAATATTTACTATTTCTTGAGCGCTCATGTTATCCTAAGAGGACTATACTGAATGCCTTAGAGATGGGGGTTCTAATCCTTATAGCAATCCTGCAAAGTAAATATTGTAGCCTTCATTTCGTAGGTGAAAAAATCAACACGGGCTGGGTAGGGTGGCTCATGCCTGTGATCCCAGCACTTTGGGAGGCTGAGGCTGGAGGATGGCTTGAGAGGCCAGGAGTTTGAGATCAGCCTGGGCAACACAGCAAGTCTCCATCTTTACAAAAACTAAAATTAAAAATAGCCAGGTATGGTAGTGTACGACTGCAGTCCTAGTTGGGAGGCTGATGTGGGAGGAATGCATGAGTCCAGGAGTTCCAGGCTGCAGTGGATTATGATTGTACACTACACTCCAGCCTAGGCAGAAGACTGAGACTCTGTCTAAAAAACAAGACAAAAACCTACATCATGTGCCAAGAGCTGCCCGTCCCTGCAGACAAAAGGCTGGGCCCCAGATGTCTGACTCTGAGGCCTACACCATGCTGCCTACCATAAGAGAGATGGGCTTTCCCTCATAGGATGACAGATCAAATGTTTGTATACAAAGAGCTTGTCTAACTTCAAGTTTTATCTCCTTTAGAAATCACCATCCAAGTCACTTTGCCATCCTTCACAAACCTTCAAGGGCCCTTGCAATTGCTTTTCATTCTTGTCCATTTACACCTCTTTGTCAGAATTACTCTTGGGAAACAGTGCTCTCCAAAGAATATGTCCTCACTGTGCTGTAAGCAAAGTCTGGCCCAAAAGGAGTAGGTGATACAAGCTTCCTCACTTCCATCTCCTATCTACCAACACTAAAGAATCCTAAAGGATATGCCAGGTGCACACCAGAATCCAACTTGCTTGAGAAGTCTAAGTCTTCAGCCAACGCGCGTTGAATCTTCTTGACC
>NC_044993.1:11398466-11420286 GCF_008728515.1 Papio anubis
CAAAAACAAAAACAGTCTGCCCATTAGTCCTGCACAAAAATGATCACTGGACATAATTAATCAGCGATGTGCACCGCTGTGGACATAGAAACACAACTGTCTTTTCTCCCCAACAATCCCTGCCCACTCAAGTGTTCAGGTACTCAGTTACATTCAACACAGGCTAATTCACTTATCCTCAACAAGTGGGCTATTGATTTTTGCCTGTTTTCAGAACAGCCTGGGGCTTTCTGAATGACAATAGCGTCCCCTATTAAAAAAAAAAAAAAAAAAGAAACACACACAAAACTGCGATTCTGGGGACATGCCCTTTCACTTGTCCTAATCGGGTTGGCTTCACATTTGCCTGGATGCGTTCATACATTCAACTTGATGTCGCTGATTTTCGCAGCACTCTTTTCTCCTTGCTCCTGCGGAATGTGGCATATTTCTTGTCTTTTTAAGCTGACAGGTCAAGAGGATTTGTTTTTTGTTCAGAGGGGCTCATATGAAGGGTGCAAGAAATTCCCTGACATAGCAGGAGCAGGACATCAAGCATCCTTTCCCCGCCCACCCCCCTTTCTTTCTTCTCTTGGTCATCAACTTGTGAAAAACATGTAGCCCCACATTCTAATTTTCCTAAAGAATAAATCCAGAGCAACCATTTAATTTGTACTTCTACATTAATAGTAAATAGCATCCTTCATATAAAAGAGAGGCGATTTAAAAATGATGTAAAATTTCAAATGTGCTAAACTTTTTAAATGAGTGCACCAAATTAGAAAACAGACTACAAAGAGAGCCAGTTTTTGTTGAAAAGATGTGTTTTTACGTTAATTATATGAAGTTTTAATAATAGGCCAGTGGTAAATTTTGACTGTGTTAACGAAACTATGATGATTGGCTGTGGACTAGTAGTTTGATAGCCATAAATGTTAAGCGTAAGGTGAACAATATCTTTAATTTGGGAGGACATCCCTCCTAGCAGAATGTGTCTCCTAACTAGTATATATTTTGACAATAGGCATTTGAGATGCTGCAGTACTACTCCAGCCAAAGCTGCCCATTCAATTCAGATGCTGAGTCTGTTAGAAATGCGCAAGTTTCAGCCTCTTTCGCCATGCAAGAGGCATTTGAACTTGCATATTAATTACAGGGCCAAATCTGGGTGCCGGATTAAAAGGACACACACCCACTCCACTTGACCAGGGGGAAGGTTCAGTTTAACCACTGAGTGCCCCAACATTGCTTCATCAAGCTTCTTCCTATCCTTTCCGCGAAGAGCAAAGATAGTTGGCTATTTGCATCATCTGTAGACACTCAGGAATGCGGCAAAGAACATAAGCATAAGAGGCAGAGTTGTAATTCTGGATAGCTGAGTTTCTAAATAATGAGATTTTAAAATTTGAGTTGTTAATTATGTTGCTCTAGAAAGGGCAGGCACTGGATGATTTTTTAAACTCCGGGCATATTTTCCATTCTTTAGTTAGCACAATGGTAACAGAAAACTGGCTGCCCTTTTGACAAGGGCCGAGGGAAAGAAAAAGACAAATAGGTGGAGTGGTCTTGCCTTTCTTTCACTGAGAGGAGAAAAGCGAGGTTCCCTCCCTTGACATGAGCCCTGTCTTTGTGTTTTGCACCTGGGTTTTTTTTGTTTTTTTGTTTTTTGTTTTTAAGGACTTAAGAACTCAAATCACTAAGTATTGATTACATAAGAGGTGCCTGAGCAAGACATACCTTGAGGGAGACAGAGGAAGAGGAAGCAGGAGGCTGGAGAGAGAAGGCTAACAATTAAAAACTTATGGAGAAACAATGAAGCATCAAATATCATGAAGCGGCAAACTCACAGGATACAGATACATCGGGCATTCCTAGACTTTGAGAGTTCAAGGTCCAGTAAAGAAAAAAAGAAAAAAAGCTGGCCAGGCTAACATAGACTTAACAACTTTTAAGTTTGCCACCTGAGGGCTTTAAAGAGAAAACAAAATCAAGGAACACTTAAAAAGGAAAGAAAAGAAGGGAGGAAGGGAGAGAGGGAGGGAAAAAGGGAGGGAGGGAAAAAGGGAAGGAGGGAGTGAGGGATGGAGGTAGTGAGGGAGGGAGGTAGGAAGGAAAGAAAGGAAGGAAAGAAGGGAGGGAGGAAGGGAGGGAGGAAGGGAGGGAAGGTGGAAGGAATGGGGAAGGTGGGAGGGAGGGGGGAAGGAGGGAGGGGGAAGGAAAGAAGGAAGAAAGGAAGGAAGGAAGGAAGGAATCTTTTTTAAATCTTTATTAAAGGAAATGGTATTTAACACTGAAGAATAAATAATAGAATCCTAAAATAAATAGTTTAAAACTGATACAACGTAGGCTCATGAAAAACTCACCATTTTGCGTTTTTCTAATTTTTACAACAGACTGGTGAAAGTTCTGTCACAGACGGACCTCTGGGATTTGACAAATGACAATTCTCTTTTGCTCACCCTCACAGCATCGCTCGGCACCATGCTTGGTACAAGCGTTCCAGGATTATTTGCTGAATAAATGAGGGCCCATGTACAGTAACATCTGCCGCACAAAAGCGTTCATGAGGGCCAGAGAAGTCAGCATTAAGAGGACAGGATGTGAGACCATGAAGGCATTGGTGCGGCAGAGAAAATAAGGAAGGCCCCAGGAATTACATTTGGAGGACATGTAAAGAAAATATTTTGGGCCCATCCACACGTATTTGAATTTATGTCTTCAAAATACAGATTCTAATTTTATTTATTTATTTATTTATTTATTTATTTATTTATTTATTTTTAGACAAGGTCTCGGTCTGTCACCCAGGCTAGAATTCAGTGGCGTGATCACAGCTCACTGCAGCCTCAACCTCCTGGGCTCAAGGGATCCAACCGCCTCAGCCTCCTTAGTAGCTGGGACTACAGGTGTGTGCTACCATGCCCAGCTAATTTTCTTTTATGTTTTGTAGAGACAGGGTTTCCCTATGTTACCCAGGCTGATCTTGAACTCCTAGGCTCAAGCAATCCTCCCACGTCAGCCTCCCAAAATGCTGAGATTACAGGTGTGAACCATGGTGCCAGTCAGGTTCTAATTTCTGGGACAGTCTATTGACACTGAGTCAGATGGAGAGTGGCTGGTCACTTGTCTTTCCCCACCCCACCCCACTGGTTCCAATTAGCTAAGAAACAAAGTGTTCTCTTTCAATTTCATTACAGGATATATATATATATTTTATATTTATTTACTTATTTTGAGAGTGTCTCACTCTGTCGCCCAGGCTGGAGTGCAGTGGCGCAATCTTGGCTCACTGTAACCTCCTCTTCCCGGGTTCGAGTGATTCTCCTGCCTCAGCCTCCTAAGTAGCTGGGACTACAGGCGCCTGCTACCATCAGCTGATTTTTGTATTTTCAGGTGAGATGAGGTTTCAACATGTTGGCCAGGCTGGTCTCAAACGCCTGGCCTCAAGTAATCTGCCCTCCTCAACCTCCCAAAGTGCTGAGATTGCAGGCGTGAGGCACTGCACCGGGCAGGATATAGTTTTTTTAAATGCACGTAGTTTGCCTGATCACCCAAAGGAGGTTCATCCCTGATGATCACAATGAGATCTTTTTGGTGCAGCTGAGGCTGGTGAGAAGACAGGCCCAAAGGGACCTTCTGGCCCCTCAAGTCACCACCTGGTGACTTAAATGATGAGCTTCCAATGCCTTATCTGTGCCAGGAAAATGATATTGGCACTTCTCCAGGTGTGGCAGAGAAGCTGTTAGATGGTGTGCATAGAACAGCACAGAGACTTGCCCAGGAGTGGGGGCTTAATAGCAATGGAAGAAAAAAAAAAAATCTGACTGCAGCTACTACTCCATCTCCACCCCATTCACAATTTCTGAAAACACGCTAGATACTGGCAAGATGGAGAACTAAATTTTGTTGAAGTTAAGAACGCAGAATGGTTCTGATAAGGGAGATGGAAAGAGTAAGCTAATCAGCAATGACAAGTAAAAAGTGTATGCAGAAGAGACAGTGGAGATTCAAGTCTCGGGACTGGCAAAAATTACTCAATTTCTCTAAGCCTCAATTGTTCTCATCTGTAAAGTGGAGAGAATGATAGCATCTACCCTTAACAGACTTAAATGGAATGCTACAAGATCAACCATGTAAACCACTCTGTGCAGTGCGCAGCATACAGTAAAGTGATCGTTAAAGAACTATGATTTATTATTATTTTCACTATTCCGATCATGACAATGATCAGAACAGAGTATCCGCTTGAAAAACCTGGCAGGAAGGATGTGGCTACTTTAGATTTCAGTTTATCTTTTGCATGCAAAGGGATGATGCTACTAGCACGACATCATTCGTTGTCAGCCAAATAAGATCTATCCAGAAGAGGCCAGGCATGGTGGCTCCCACCTGTAATCCCAGCACTTTGAGAGGCCAAGGTGGGCGGATCACAAAGGCAGGAGTTTGAGATCAGCCTGGCCAATATAGTGAAACCACGTCTCTACTAAAAATATAAAAAATTAGCCAGGCATGGTGGCACGTGTCTGTAGTACCAGCTACTCAGGAGGCTGAGGCAGGAGAATCGCCCGAACCCGGGCGGTGAAGGTAGCAGTAAGCCGAGATTACACCACTGCACTTCAGTCTGGATGACAGATCGAGACTCTGTCTAAAAAAAAAAAAAAAATCTATCCAGATCTATCCAGAACAGAACAGGAGAAGAAAATATGAATGGGACATTAAAGAAAGAGGTAACTCTCACAGTCCTCTATGCTCTGACTAAAGAGAGATTCTGCTACTGTGATTAGTTCAAAACCGTGTAATAAGCCCAATGGAACCATTTTAAAATAAGACTGTAATTTCAGGAACCTAAGGAAGACTGCATTTTAATAAGATATTTCATTGTATCCCAAATACAAAACCATTGTTTGCCTGACGCTATAATTTACTGTGAGACACTGCACTATTACCAAAGCAAAATGAAACAGACGATGATTTCACTAATAAAACAATTGGATCATGAGGCAAAGCCCAGCTCGGCACTTAAAACAGGGCTGAATAACTCCGAGTAGGGATCTGCATAGTCAAATATTCTCAGTTGGAATTTCACCTTTCCCTACTCTTCCGCGGAGAAAATCATTGAAATAGCCTGCTAACAATACCATTACTGTCTCCTACCTTAATCCTTTGTTCCTTCCAGAGAAAAGACTTCTGCTGATTATGAATATTCCACTCTATAATTTCCATCAATTAATATACTACCACATTCATATTATGGTATTAATAGGTTCTTGATTTACATTAGAAAGTATATATTTTACACCATGGGTAAAGCTATTTCTTCCCCTTTAAAGCAAAGTGCTTATATAAAAAGAACTTACAATTTGGAAAATGGAGGTGGGGTATGTGTGTGTGAATAATGGCTTGGAGATAATAGATTCTATTCTCTTTTCTGGTTTGTTTTCCTCTCTGCCGGGGAATTCCTATGCCCTGGTCAAGGAAGGCAACACAGTTGCCTTGAACCTCCTCTGTCCTCTCCGTTTCTTTCTAGAGTTAAGCCTGCCTGTCTCTCCAGAATCTGTCTCCAACTGTTCACAGAACTCAGAGTTTGCAACGTGCTTTTCACAAACACCCAAAGAGGCAAAGAGGGACCCGGCTTCCTTCTGGGTGAGTAAAATAAGGTAGGTGGCACTGAAGAAGAAAGGAATCTTGGTGACAAAGGAGCTCTGTTTGAGTGACAGAGAGGCCAACCTGGGTTTGCCTCTCCATCGCTACTGGGCGAGGAGCCATGTCACTTATACTCCCTGAGTCCTGAAGACCTGACCCATAAAATCAGGGTATTTACATCCCTGCCCCAGGTATTTTCTGGAAACTAAACAACGTTGAGGGTGCAGGCAATGCTTTAAATAGTGACAGAGGGATGGCAGAAGCTCTAGTAGGAAAGGCAGTCTCCTTGCCCAGGCACATTCAAAACTACAGATGCTCTGTAAAGACCGAGATGGCCACAGGGTCACACAGGCTTCTCCCTGTCACGATAGGCAGCGGATTCTAAGCATGAGTCACCTGCACAGCAAAGAGACCTCTGAGTCCTTTCTAGACCTCCAGTTCAAAGGATTGAGCACTCCCAAGGTGGCTGTACAGAGAAGTCAAGCCTAGAATTCTCTTGGTGTCCAGAGTTCAGGGCTTATGCTTTCATGGCCCTATTGTCCTACTGTCGTTTTAGGGCAGTTTCATCAGCTACCAGGGTTTATCGAAGAATCCAGAAGATTCTAGTCTCAGTTATGCCACAGGGTAGCTGTGCAGTCACAAGATGGGTCCTTCACCTCTCTGGACTATGGTCCCACAAAATGAGGATGATTCCTAGGAGAAGTGGTATCCTGCCCTCATCTTTCATTCTGTAAACATGGATGGTTTAACCCATGGAGGGTTCGGGGGAAAGAAAAGAATACTTAAAATGGAGATGACTTCACATAAAAATCCAAGTTCTCGATTCTGTTGAAAACAACCCAGTAACAAACAGTTGGAGCTGGGCGAGGGGAGCTGTTTCCCTCATCTGGGGCTCCCCCTCCAGCTATGCTGTATCTCTACTTAGTCCGTTTCTCTTATTTACGGTAACCTACAGCTGACCCTGTGATACGGTTCAGCTGTGTCCCTACCCAAATCTCATTTTGAATTGTAGCTCCCACAATTCCCATATGTTGTGGGACGGCCCCGGTGGGAGGTAATTGAATCATGAGGGCAGGTCTTTCCCGTGCTTTAGTCGTGATAGTGAACAAGTCTCACGAGATCTGATGGTTTTATAAGGGGGAGTTTCCCTGCACAAGATCACTCTTTGCCTGCTGCCATCCATGTAAGATGTGACTTGGCTCCTCCTTGCCTTCCACCATGATTGTGAGGCCTCCCCAGTCATGTGGAACTGGGAGTCCATTAAACCTGTTTCCTGTATAAATTACCCACTCTCGGGTATGTCTTTATTAGTGCAAGAAAACAGACTAATAACACTGCCACGGCACCTCTGAGTCCTAGAAATATGGTGGTTGAGCCACTGTCATTTAGAGAGCTCACTGTCCCTTCCTCAAGATGGACACGACTCTCTTCCCAGAGGTTTTGGCAAGACCCAGAGTGCCGAAACTGAGATTCCCTTCAGCACCCCCAGTCTCCTGGGCGTAACAATTCTCCCTCTGTTGCCCCACCCCACTTCCTAAACACAAGGCATCTGCGGATGTCCCTTGGTCCAACCTGTCTCTTCAGGGGCCGCTCTGAGACTCAGGAGGAAATGGTGATTGGTAGGCTTGGGTTTCACTGCATTTCTCCCCAAACTGTGTCAGGAACAATTAAGTGGTGAGGTCTGGAAATGAGAGGAATGTGGCCCTCCTGAGTCCGTGTCTACACATGACCAGGACCATCCACCGGGCCAGCTTAGTGAAAAACACCAGTCAGAGGGGCTGCGTGTTTGAACTGACAGGCCCATTCCCCAGTCATGGTCACAGCCTTGGGCTATGGCGGGGGCAGGGCAGCAGGCCCTTTGGTTTCCTTCCCATTTAAAGCACTTTGCAGAGTCTCAAGCCCAAGGTGGAGATTCAGTTCAATGTCTGTGGATTGATTGATTAATTTAAAGCCCCTGAGAGATCCCGGAGGTTCACAGATAAAGCTAGAGGAGCTGAGAATTTTCCACTTTCTCAAAAGGAAAATGTGCAAGAAGCAGCCCCCTTATTGCAGGTGATTTACATTTCTGTCTTGATCCCGGAACTGGAGGAAGGGATGAAGCCTCCATCAGCAACCCCTGGAGTTTAGCCGAGAGCAGCTTGAGCTGGCGTTCAGATTCTGATCTGACACCTTCCTGACATGAAACAAATTGTGAACCCCAAAGTGGAGTCTGATTGTTCAAACTTAGGGGTCCAACCAGTCTTGACCTCGATGCTGAACCTGCCACTTACTACTTGCCTAAGCACATCACTGAAACTCCCGGTGCCTCAGTTTCCCTGTTGAGAGGCGGGAATTTGAGTGAGCTATTGGTGTCATGTGTTTCGAACAGTGCCAGGCAGAGTAGCCGCTCACTAAAAGCTATCTATTTGTATGAAAGTGACAATGAAAAGGCCAGATAAGTTCTCACCAAGCACAAAAGCCAAGACTTCAGGGGCTGCCCCAGATGAATATGACTCCATTGCCCTTTCCAGGTACACCGTAGTCATTGGGATATTAACTCCTTTTGCATTTAAGTGGAGAGATGCTCCTGCTTCAACCAGTGCTGTGATTTTTGAAAGGAGATTTCTTTTCAAAACGTTTGCCTGCAAACTGCCACAAAACACATCAAGCCAGGAGGAGTGTTGGCATCTCCGATGGCATCGACCTGAGAGCCTGCCTAGTCAAAGTCCCTCCCCCAAGTGAGCTCTTGCCATGGCAAGAGATATCTGGCTATTTGCTGAATTGTATCAGAGCAAAATGAACCAAAATCCCTGGCACAGGGGCCAGGGAGGGGGGAAAAGAGGAAGAAGTTAATAACACCTTATAAATTCAATTTGCATTCCCCTCTCGATTTTAACCCAATCTACATGAGCTTTCCAAAATAAGCAGTCATTTGAAATCCTCCCACGTGACAGACAGTCTTACACATTTTAAAACACAATCCGTTTATTAAACCTAACGGCACAATGTGGTTTTAACTGGTTCTAGAATATTCTGATAGTGAAATATTTTCTGTTTCTGGGCCAGAACTGGTCATTTCTTCTTGAGAATATGATGTTTGAAAATCAGTTCCTCCTATTATAGATTTCTCCCTCAGCTTGTAGAAAATCCATGATTCCCTAAACATTGGTCTTTGAAAGCACATTGACTAAAATCTTCATGCTTAATTCATGAAGCGCAGTCTGGAGATTAGTGGAGCTGGACATAGACCAGGAATACTTTATCATATTCTAATAAGCAGAGGCTGAAAATTGCATTTCTAAAGCTACAGTATTAAAGGGCATACCGCAAAACATGACCCAAACATAACTCAGTAGTTTTACAGTGTCTGAAAAGGCTTTGATATGATAAAGTATGCTGACGAGGGGAATAAACACAACTAGAAATTTCTGAATTTAAAAAAGAAAAAAGCAGGGAGGGCTTAGCAAACATTCAGTATATTCATGGAAATATATATATAAAATAAACTCATATATTGTGATTCCCATTAAGCAAGTACTGACTATCAAGTCATGCTATCGAAGATCACTGTGGCACCACAATTTAGGGGTTTGGAAAGCATAAAAGCAAGAGAGATGAAAAAGAAAAAAAAAATTTTTAAAAACCTAATGAGGTTAATTTGAAGGTTTCCGGAAAAATCTAAGTCCTGGCTTTTCAACTTAAAACAAGTCACCAGTATTGTTTCTGAAAGCAAAAAGCAAAGCATATGGTGTGGTGGGCGGCCACAAATGCTTAATGGTGGACCAAAGACATTGCTCAGAAAATGGTGCAACACAAAACACCCACTGATGCAGGCACTCGCCACCTACAAAACGATGGCAATGGGTAAAGAGTCACCAGAGAATCCAAATGCATGAATCCCCAGTGCATATGGCCCCAAGTACAGTGCCTGGCACACAGTAGGTGCTAATAGTATCTCTTTAACTGATTGACTGATTCCTTGATTAATATATGAAGGAGTGAAAAAGCAATGGAAACAGCTCCTATGCACTTCCCAAGAGCTCCTGGGGACTTTGGAACTACCCTACTAAATGCTTGCTAAGCTGTTTTCCCTCTACAAAGGCACCGGCTAAAATAAACAAAGCAATAGGTCAGGAGCAGTTCTCACAAAGACAGTAGCACCCAGGTTGTAAGCACCTGGCTCCAGCATTTCCACACAGAAGAGGGTAGGGGAGCAGCAATGAGGTTGAGAGGGGATGGCACGCTGCGGGTTCAAAGGATTTGTCTTTAAACTGCATCTGCATAGCTAGAACACGGTTACTCTTTAGACTACATGTTTACTGAGGACAGCATCAGGAGAGTGTGGGGGCTGCTTTGAAGAGTGGGTTGATTGTGTGTGATCTCCAGCCCTCAAAGCCAGCCCCATCACTGCTGAGATCACAGTAGAAACATGAGAGCCGCAGAAACCATGCTGATTTATATCATTTTATTTTTATGGCTGTACACTCGCCTTGCACCCTTCGTTCCCTTAATGAAAGGGCTTGGCTTACTTTCCACTAGGTCCGGCTTATCTCCCAACTGAATCTCCCTGCTGGCTTCTAATGACACAGTCCATGCTCCCCCCCCAAAAATGGGCCTTGAAATCAGCACATTCCATAGGTCTGGGTCTCCTCTACTTCAGCTGGCTGGTCCTTGCACACCTGTCCTGTCCCCAGTCTTGGAACACCCCATCTTGCACACATTACAACCTCAATCTTGGAAGTCACCTTAGCACCCCTGATGTGCCCTGCTGGGGCAGGGCTGGCTATTCCTGCTGTGGGTTGCCACAGCAGCCTGTGTCATCCCACCGTGACCTGGATTACATCTTCACTGATGTACACCTTCCCCACCATACTACATTCTCTTCAAGGGCCAAGACCTTGACAGCAAACTGGTGCAGATCCAGGCCTAGCAGAGCCTGGCCAGATAGGATCTCAAAACATTTCTATTGCATGAAACAAATGAACAAAAGAAAAGTGGGAGAACCCAACGTATCCAACCATACAGGATGACTCTGGATATCATCTTTTCTTTTGCTGATACCATCAAAAGATAGTATCATCTTTTGTTTGGTTGATATAACCAAAAGATGATATCGTCTTTTGTTTTATATTCACGTCAAAAAAATAAGGCCTACCATATATAATACATATATACGTCATACATGATTAGAAATTTTGAATATAAAAATGAGCAGAAAGAACAAAGAGCACAAAACTTCTCATATTCCCACCATTTAGTATTTTCCCCACTCTGAGTATATGTCTTATCCCCTTTGAATGTTGAAGTTCTTTTCTACTCTCCTGAGTTCAGGTTTCTTTTTAGTTTTATTTTGTTTTTAATTGATATGTTAAATAGGAAGAATAAATTGTGGTGTCCTGTTGCACAGAAAGGTGAATACAGTTAACAACAAGGTATCACATAGTTCAAAACAGCTCAAAAAGCGGATTTTGAATCTTCTCATCACAAATAATAAATGTTTGAGATGACGGTTATGCTACTTATCTTGAGCCAATCATTACACCATGTATAGATGTACTGAGTTCAGGTTTCTGCCAGCAGCTATCTGAGGAGCCATCCCAGAGCCACTCTGAGTATGGCTCACCATCAAGACATCCGCACTGGCCAGCTGGGGGTCAGGTGGCCCTGTCTGCCCTATCTTAAGGACACCGTGTATCTCTGATAGTTACATGTGTTGGAGACGGAGTGATTGAGGACCTCACCATTGAGAGACGTGGTCTTGTACATAGCCACGTGAAGTCATGAGTGAGTATGTTAGTTGCAAAGACATGGCGGATCTTTGATCAATGTATGGTCCCAATGAATACTGCATTCCAAAGGCTGGAGGGAGGCAGGAGTCTGTGGCTGCCAGCGGGGAGGACTGAAGCAAGGAGAAGACTCAGATGTGAAGAAGAAAAAAAAAAAAAAAAAAACAGGCTTTGGTTGCAGATTCAAGATAAAGGAGAGAGAGCGAAAAAAAAAAAAAAAAGACATTTCCAGTTGCTCCTGCCATTGCCACTTTCTTAGTCCCATGATTGCTAAACCTGCTGGCAGGAATCTGACTCCAAATCTATTTCACCAGCAGCTGCCTGCAACGAAGTATATGTCTGCCCATCCTCAGAGGCTGCTTTTGCAGGTTTGCAATGTCTTCTCCTGCCACTGCCTCCGCTAACGCAGCCTCATGCACAGGGCAGCTTCCACCCCTGGGTCCCCAAGCCTTTTGACAAAGTGCTTTCCCCAAACCACTCTGGTTCCCTGGGCCATGTCCCTTTTCCACAAGTCTTCAACAGTAAGGATGGGGTTACTGTGAAAGGAAATCATTGCTTTCCTGAGAGACAGGCCCTTCTGGTTCTCTTAATTATAATTCTTTACTTGCAATATGCATCGGCTGCTATTTAAATAAACAATGAGGGATTTGAAACAGAGAAACTATGAAAATGAAATTGCTTTAATTTACATCCCGAGAGACTGAGGCTATAGAGTTCTCTGAATGCTAAATAAAATAAATAAAAACTTAAGTACGTGTCAAGTTGGAGGTACACTATGACTTATAAAAGGGGACAAAGGAGCCAGATATGGCCCACGACAAACCCTGAGGTCCCGCGCTGCCCTGTGGAATACAGAACCACCGCACTGGGGCTATCGGCCCTTTCTGGAAACAACCAGGAAAGGAGGTGGAAACGCCACGGCTTATGCCACCTGAAAACCATCAGTTTGAGCCAGGTGATTGAGACTTTCCATGTGGGATTTCTACCTTGCAGGGTGGTCAGAGCAAGCCGTGTGCCAGCTGGCAAGACCAGCCAAGAGACAACAGGACAACTTGCGGGGGACCTTCCTCGGCCTTCTTTGTCCAGAGTCAGGTAACACAAAGAGAACTCAGGTTTTGCTGCAGCAAATGCAAAAATATGAGTGGATCGGGTTTTCCTGCTGGAGAGTATTGCTGAAAAAAAAAAACAGTCTAGGGAAATGTCAGGAATCGACTTTGCAAGGCTGCAGAGGACCATATGAATTGATGTACACACACACACACACACACACACACACATACACATAGGTTTGCTTCATATATGGGGTTAAAAAGGCCCTAAGGATTCCAAGAGACAAAGGAGAGGACAGGTTAAAGGATGGGCATTAATAAGCCAAGAGAAGGAGTTGAGAAGTGACTTTATCATGCTTCTGCTGCGGACTTTACAAATATGATCACATCTCAGCCTCACGATATTTTCCCAATTGACAGGAGACAAAACCGAGACTTTTTTTTTTTTTTTTTTTTTTTGAGACGGAGTCTTGCTCTGTTGCCCAGGCTGGAGTGCAGTGGCGCGATCACGGCTCACTGCAAGCTCCGCCTCCCGGGTTCGCGCCATTCTCCTGCCTCAGTCTCCCAAGTAGCTGGGACTACAGGCGCCCGCCACTACGCTCGGCTAATTTTTTACATTTTTCATACAGACGGGGTTTCACCGTGTTAGCCAGGATGGTCTCAATCTCCTGACCTCGTGATCCACCCGCCTCGGCCTCCCAAAGTGCTGGGATTACAGGCGTGAGCCACCGCGCCCGGCGACACTGAGACTTAGTGTTTCTGATTACACAAGCTGGATATAATAACAGTGCGACAAAGACACAAACTAAGGTCATCCTCCTCCAACTCCAATCGCTAAAGAAGGAACCCAAAGATAATTTTTGTTTGTCTACAGCTTACAAATGTATGGGGCAGCTGACCCGGGAGCTCCTGGTATGTGCTTAGCCTGCACTCCTGCTGGCTCTGTCTTTGTTTCATCTCTGCTCCTTTCTGATTCTCTTTGTGTATCAGTCCCATTTTTTTTTTTCTTCTGCAACAGGCAGTTTTCCTCTGTTGTACGCTGGGAAGATGCTGCCAAGCAGCAGGATCCCCAGCTTAGCTGTGTGTGGTGAAGTTATGCAAATACCTCCCCCATCAACTGTGGCAGCAAAGTTCCCAGAAGGACTTGGACTGTCTTGGTTTCATATGTGCTCATTCTCCCATCAAGCACTATGGCCGGGAGTCAGGAACTGTGACTGGTCTGACCTGGGTCATGTGCCCACCTCTATGGCTGTCAGGAATCGTGATTTTGTGATCAAAACTGAAGAGGAAGACAGGTGCATGGCAAAGGAAAACGGGATAGTACAAGTGTGATGGGGGGACAATGCTGGGCAGACAAAACTGTGAGTTACAACAAAAAAATATCAGTATCAAGGCCAGGCATGGTGTTTAAGCCTATAATCCCAGCACTTTGGAAGGCCGAGGTGGCTGGATTGCTTGAGGCCAGGAGTTTGAGACCACTCTGGGCAATATAATGAAATCTCATCTATCTCTATATATATCTACGTATCTATATATATATATCTATGTATCTATCTATATATATAAAAAATCACGATCAAGTGATCCTCAACAGAATCAGGATACACTCCAGGGGAACAAGGTAGGGTGGGGAGGGTAATGACACCTGGTTTGCAAATATTCGTTGTCACTTCTTCCTTGGCTACAGAGCTTTTATATTTGCCTACACACATTGGTGCTAGGACTGAGGGCTGCACTTTCCAGCCTCCCCGGCAGCTATCTGTGCTCAAGCAACTAAATCATCACCACTGGGAGAGAAGCAGTAGCGTTGGGTGTGGCTTCTTAGAAAGCTCTATAAAAGCGAGGAAGTTAGTGCCCTCTTGACCTTTTTGTTTTCATGCTGCCTGTGGTCATTCTGGACAGCGAGTTACCATGAAGATGGAAGCAATGTCACAAAGCAGAAAGAGAAAAGGAACCCAGGTCATCGCTGACAGTGGATGTATGCCAGGCCTTGTCTTCCAGCTCTGGTTTTAAAAATTAAAAAGAAGCAACTCCACTGATGCTTCTTCCTCCTTCTCTTTGCTTCCTGATTCTTGTCTTTTTCCACTTGCTTCATACACCTGATTCTCTGCGAGTCCAGGGGCTTGAGGAATAACTCTGTGTCCTATGGAATGTTTCCATTCTCATCACACTTGGAATGTGCTGCTTGCGTACGTTCTTACAGCTGTAATTTAATGCAGAGACTTCTGAGAAACTGTGTTCAATTCAATATCATTAAGTGGCTGCTTGAATGTTTATTTGTTATCACGCTAGCCTTCCCAAAATTCCACATCTTGGCAGAAGACACATATGTCCTATTTAATGAAATAGAACCTGACCTCCAAAGAGTGATACAGTAAAAACAAACAAACAAAAAATAGAAAAACACATCCGCTTTGCAAAAAGCTTCCTTGACTAGCAGACCTTTTTTGTACCGCGCTGTTCTTTATTTTCACATATGCACATCATATATTGTAATACGAAATGGATATTGACTGCAGCTGAGGTGAATATCCACACGTATTGACCTCAGAGGTAAATATTGACTGAGACAAAGGTAAAATCGATGCTTACCTTGAGGGATAATAAATCTGGATATCTATTGAAATAAGAAGTCAATAGGCGCATTGTTACAAACACTGGTGGTTATGGTCACTTGAGCGCATTTGTACAGAGAGTGGCTGGTGGTGGTTTTCTAGAAAACTAGAGGCAGTGGTGGTAGCTCATAGAGCCTGTATTGAGTACCTTTTCTCTAGTTACATCTTCTTTCAGTTTTGTCACCAACTACCACGGCACTAAAATAACGCCAGGCCACCCCGTCCAGTGAAGCAGTCCAGCCTCTACCTTCAGAGAGCAGTTACTCAATCAGGTACTTTAGTTATCTCAGTCTGTTCTCCCTGTAACAGGAAAAACAAACTGATATGGTTATGCCCATTTTAGAGCTTGGTAAGCTGAGACTCAGAGAACTCAAGCAACTTGTCTGAGGTTACAGAGAAGACAAATGGTGGTAACCTAAATCCAAAACCCAACTGTCTGATGTTAAAGTTGGTATCTGTCTACCACACCACAGTCTCTTAATGACGACTATAAAGTGAGGCTCCATGTAATAGAAATACATGTGAGGGAAGGGTGGATGCAGACAGTGGAAAGTATGGGGGAAGGTCTACGTGCTGGCCAATGGAGACAGTTGTGTACTGGGCTGTTACTCTTCCATGGCCTAAAGACCCAGTCCTGGTGGTCCCAGATGCTTCATTTGAGGCTACTTAGATTTGATACAGTTCTGGCCAACAAGATGTCAGCCTAAGTGTGTTGAGGGGCCATGAGAAAAGGTTCTCTTGTTCCCAAGAGGTACATATAGGAAGAGAAGGTGTCTTTCTTCTCTAGCAACAAGCTATCTGGTTATGATGTCTGGAAGTGCTGAAACCATCTTCAAACAGGGAGAAAGGAGGGTGAAACTGAGGGAAAAGTTGATAGAGAATCTCAGAGAAGCAGAGCCACATCATGGCATATCACCTCTGACCACCTGACTTCTGTACTTCAGATTAGGGGAGATAACACATTTTCACACTGGTGGAGCCACCGTGAGTTGAGTGCCTTGCATGTGTACTCCAGAGCATCTCAACTGAATGAGGAGGTACCATATTACTCCTCCTTACATGTGCAGAAACTCAGATTTATAAATGCACAGTGTCCTGTGTGGCAGCTGGTGCTGTCTAAACTCTGGAGTCTGAGCTCTTAACCACTCCTCTGCAACCATCCCAGGCACACCTCCCATTTGAAGCTTACAGCATGATCTGTTAGAAATCAGGCCTTACAAACGAAGCCCACTAGATGTGCCACTGATCCCCTCTACCCAACCCTGCAACTCCTTCACGTCAACAATGTAGAAGATGTGCCTTCTCAATACTTACTCTCTCCAAAGGCCTTAAATTTCTAAACTGTTTTACTGAGTTACAAGACATTTCCATCTGCCTGAACACACAAACTGCAGGAGAACTTGGTTATGTCTCCTCAACACCTAGTGTTACCATCTATGGAGAAATACACTTTGTGTTCTCAATGTTACTTGTCGAATCTGCTCCCGAAAAACCTTTCCCTCTTTCCCAACGGGGAGAGTCCTATTGATTTTTCAGTGAGCAGCTCAAATAACATTATAGTTGAAGGGTGCTTCCCGCATCCTTCTTGACCACTGCCACCATCTTGGATCTGTCTTCCATAATACGATAACACCTTCCGATTCTTCTTAGAATATTCAACACACTTGCCTCCACCATATAAGAACACAGCAATGTGGTGCCATCTTGAAGCATAGAAAGCAGCCCTCAGCAGACACTAAACCTGTCTACATCTTGATCTTGAATTTTGCAGCCTCTAGAACCATGAGAAATAAATTTCTATTTTACTTACAATTTTTTAATCTCTATCTATAATACACACACACACAGAAACAGACACTTCCTATAATACACACATACACACACACACACACACATAGAGAGAGAGAGAGAGAGAGAGAGAGAGAGAGACAAAGAGAGACAGAATTCAATACACTTGATTTCCTCAACAATCCTTACCTGAATGCCTAATATCTACGAGACATGGTAAGCTATTTTCCTATCCTATATGTTTCTCTCCTTAAGGACAGGAATCATAGTTTATTGATTTCTATAATCCTAGGACCTATCACAGTGCCTGACACATAAGAAGCAGCACAAAATTTGTTGAGTGACCATAGCCTTCAGGTAAAGTAGAAGATACACTGTCACTAATCATGAAATGCTCTCGGGAAATTCCAACAAATGCCAATTCCCTAAAGAAAGACCCTCTTCCCCTGGAGTTTTCCATCTTT
This sequence comes from Papio anubis, assembly GCF_008728515.1. NCBI lineage: Eukaryota > Metazoa > Chordata > Mammalia > Primates > Cercopithecidae > Papio > Papio anubis. The sequence continues at coordinate 11,415,770 of NC_044993.1, forward strand.
TCTCACCTTCCAGCTAAGAAGTAGCATCATAGTTAATGGTCCACATTTCATTCTACAGAAGGGAGAAAGAAGGGGGGAAATGCCAGCAGAGAGATGGCCAAACAGTTAAACGAGAAGAAACTAAAAGAAGGTGAAGAGTCGCACGTTGTAAGCTACAGTTTTACCTTCATAAGTCTATATGTTTAGATTCAATCAGGGCATTTTATCACCCAATGATAGGTTATCTTTATGCCTTTACCAGAAACTACTTGCTTAAGCAACTACCTCTCTACTGTAACTTAACCAGGGGCATTAGCAATGGGCTCATTAGGGAGGCGCTGAAGAGTTGCAGCTTCTGCCAAGGTGGGCTCAGGTGTGCCATGGGCAGGGAGGCTGAGGAGACGATGAGGGAATGAGTGGCAGGACAGAACTGCCAGACACACGAAGCTAGTGAAAGAAGGCATCAGCCCCCTTTCATGACCACCTCTGCGGATACGTAGAAATGACTGTCAATAAAATCACAACTAGATGAATCAGGCAACCTGGCTGGCATGTGTTCCCCCACTCAGGAGGACCAGTACAGAATGGACTAAACGTTCTTCATTTGTGCTCTTCTATTTTGTTTTGCTTTGCTTTTCCTTTATCCTCCTCCCTCTGTTCCCTCCTTAGCACCTACCACAATAAGAAACTCTAAACAATGACAAAGAACACTCCATATGCTCCCTGGATCCCAACAGAAATACTAGACTCAACCCTGCCAAAACTTGAGAGCTAAAATATAATTGGTTGAGGAAAAAACAAGTGCAATGGTGGGAGAATCTACCGGTAACTGATAAGGTCGTAATAAGGAGGCTGGTGCAGATGAGAGAGATGTCTCATTTACTTCTATGACGGCCACATTCCCAGAAACAGGCTTTGGAGAGTGGCTGCTGAACACGAGAGATAAGAAACAAAAGAGGGAGCTGCCAATTCTTTCTGAGAAGTTCTTCCTCCTCCTCTTCTTCTACCACCACTACCACTACCACCACCCTGGATAAACCTGCACCTCTCCACAGAGACCATGCTGGGTTCAGCTCATAATGCCAAAAAGCATATGCTAAGTGTTTGGTACAGAGTAGCTGCTCAACAAAGTGATGCTACATCAACAAGTGACATACTCTTAGCAGATGTTAAAGGCATTAAGAGGTACCTAGGACATCTCAGCAGGAACGAACACTAGACAAGAAAGTGACTGAATGACCTCACTTTCTCTGAGCCTCAGTGTTCTCACTTACAAAAAAATAGACTAACTTGTCCTCCAGACAGCTTTTCCAAGCTCTGTGATTATAGTAAGAGTGTTTCATTCCTCTTCATGACCTGCTGCAAGAAAGTTGAGAGGCCACTTCAAAACTAAGTTTCAGAGCCCAGACAGGGCAGATTTTGTTGATGAACAAGAAGTTCCTGAAAGCAAGCCTCATCTGAGTACAGAGTAGCCCCACCCTGGCCCCCCAAGATATAAACCAATATTTCACCACAGGCAGCCTCAATAGATCAGGCTGGGAATTAAACGCAACGGACGGAATCTCCATTATCTGCACCCAAAAGCCATGAGTCTGGTCTCCTTCTGTTTGCCAACCGCTACAACCTGTTCAAGTCTGAGGCTATTGTCATATAGAGGGTATTTCAAGAGCTTCACCTGGAGCAATGGAGCCACCCAGGGGAAACTTCGCCATTTATCCATTTACCTTGCCAATACTAACCCTCTCTGCACCCGTACAAGGCCCGCCAGCAGGAAGACAAGGGTTAGGGCCACAGAGCAGGGCTGTGACCACCACCCAGGGAGCAGATGCAGCTTCAAAACGCTGAACTGAACTGCAGGCCACATTTGTATTTTATCTCTTTGCCACAACTACAAGAGACCAGGTTAAGTCCCTTGTAAACACTGCAATCATTTCCAAGGAGGAGGCCCGCTTGATTTACATAACCGTAAGTAAACGTGCAGAAAAAGGATGTCACTTAAGAAACTTAATGTTTCTTGACAGCAAGGAATTGGCATTCACTGGGACATTTTGCACAATTACCAGGAAAAAATCCTGGCCTAAGGATCATATAACAGATCAAGATGGTATTAGCTGGCCAACAAATGTCTGTATCCAGCTCCTCATAAAGCAAGGTGAAGGCCACAGTCAAGCCATCAAGCACCTCCCTATCTGGGCCACTTCACTCCCTCCACTCCCCACACCCAATACCTCAGAATGCCCTATGGATCCAATGCCAAAGAAAGTGACATTTCTTCTGATCAACATTTCTGTTTACGGTAATCAGGGGAGGGCACTGAGCGAATCTCAGTATGCCAAGTGATCGCTTGTTTTCAAGATAATCAATAAGACACTTATCTTGAAAGATTCAAGCACGTTTGGAATCAATTATGAATGGGATGATGATAAAACTCTGTAAGAGAGTTGCTGAACTGTTTTTCTTTTTTTTTTTTTCTTTAATTCTTATCAGAGTTATATTTCCTTTTGTTGCTTTCCCTGAAATTGTATTTTAAAAATGTAAAGAATACTAACTGGGCCTGAAGCAGTGGCTCACACCTGTAATCCCAATACTCTGGGAGGCCAAGGTGGGAGGATTGCTTGAGCCCAGTTCAAGACAAGCCTGGGCAACATAGGGAGACTCTGCTTCTACAAAAATAAAAAAAAAGAAGTTAGCCAGGCATGGTGGCATCCGCTTGTGGTCCCACCTACTCAAGTGGCTGAGGCAAGAAGGTTGGTTGAGCTTGGGAGGTCAAGGCTGCAGTGGGCTGTGACCGCGCCGCTGCACTCTAGACTGGGCAACAGAGTGAGGCTTTATCTCTAAAAAAGGAATACTAACTGTATCATGCCATTATCAAATAGATTGCCTCATGAATTAGTAGAGGTTTTCAAATTCAGATGCTGTAGAATCTTGGCATATCTTGTAGGGTTAAGAAAAGTGGGAGAAGGGATTTTTCCATTGGCGATATTAAGGCATGCAACATGGTATACAGTAACAATGGCGTGACTTTTGGACTTAAACCTGAGTCAGAAATTAAAGACCCATAAATTACAGATAGATATTATTGGGAACATTACTTAACCTTTCTAAATCAAAATTCCTCTATGTCAAAGAAATAATAATGGCATTTTCATCATAGGGTTATGAAAAGGATGAAATAAGATTATGTGAAAGATTCAGCGAAATCATACACATTCAATAAGCACTCAATAAATGCTCATTATTTTTAATATTAAAATTGTGACTTGGTTGCATTGAGCAAGTTTCTTAATCTTTCTGAGTCACCATTTTCTTGTTTCTAAAATGGAGATAACAAGTGTATTGCAAGGTTGTTGGAGAATTCAATTAGATAATGAGTAAAACAGCATTTAATACAGCAACTGGCAGGTGGTAGGTATGAAGAATAAATAGAATTTAACTAGAAAAACAAAACTAAAGGAGAAGAAATCTGGTCTTACCTCCCCATTTTGCCAGGAAGGAAACTGAGACATGGAGAGGCTTTTCTAACCTCAGGTTACCTAGAGTAACTATTTCATGGTGTCCTGGCACCAAACCTCTTTTTTTCTTTTTTTTTCAAGGCGGAATGTTGCTCTGTCACCCAGGCTGAAGTGCAGTGGTGTGGTCTTGGCTCATTGCAACTTCCAATTCTTAATTTTTAATTAAATATTTCTTTTTTCTTTTTTTTTTTTTTAATTTATTTTTTGAGACAGAGTCTCGCTGTGTCGCCCAGGCTGGAGTGCAGTGGCGCAATCTCGGCTCACTGCAAGCTCTGCCTTCCGGGTTCACGCCATTCTCCTGCCTCAGCCTCCCGAGTAGCTGGGACTACAGGTGCCCGCCACCACGCCCGGCTTTTTTTTTTTGTATTTTTAGTAGAGACGGGGTTTCACCCTGTTAGCCAGGATGGTCTCGATCTGCTGACCTTGTGATCCACCCGCCTCAGCCTCCCAGAGTGCTGGGATTACAGGCGTGAGCCACCACGCCCAGCCTTAAGAAATGGGGTCTCGCTATGTTGCCCAGGCTGGTCTTGAACTCCTGGGCTCAAGCGATCATCCCACCTCGGCCTCCCAAAGTGTTGGGATTACAGGCGTAAAACACTGTACCTCACCTAATTTTTTGTTTGTTTGTTTTTGGTTTTTGTTTTTTTTTTTTTTTTTTTGTAGAGCTAATATCTTGCTATATTGCCCAGGCTGGTCTCAAACTCCTGGGCTCAAGTGATCCCCTAGCCTCGGCCTCCAAAACTGCTGAGATTACAGAAATGAGCCACGACGCTGATCACCAAACCTCTACAGGGAAGGAAGATGTGCAGCTTGGAAAAGAGCACAAGACAATAAAAGATTCCAGAAGGTGAGTTCTAATGCAAAGCCCATAGAATTAGGCAGAAGTGCACCATGATAGGGGAATCTGCCCCTGCCTCGGGGGTGCAGGGGAAGGGACCAGAAGCAGGCCTCTGCAGAGGAGCCAAGCACAAATTAGGCAGAATAAGAAAAGAAAAGAAAAGAAAAGAAAAGAAAAGAAAAGAAAAG